>NC_047103.1:160997957-161297957 GCF_902500255.1 Thalassophryne amazonica
ACACACACACATACATATACATACATACATACACACATATACATACATACATACATACATACATACATACACACACACACATACATATACACACATATACATACACACACACACATACATATACACACATATACATACACACACACACATACATATACACACATATACATACACATACATACATACATACACACATATACATACATACACACATACATACACATACATACATACATACACACATATACATACATACATACACATATGTATATACACATATGTATATACACATATGTATATACACATATGTATATACACATATGTATATACACATATGTATATACACATATATATATACATATATATATACACATATATATATACATATATATATACACATATATATACACATATATATATACATATATATATACACATATATATATACATATATATATACACATATATATATACACATATATATATATATACATACATACACACGTCGCACCACAGTATGGGCACATTTTTTTCAGTATTAGCCGTTTACTTTGATATTTTTGTGTATTGTTGTAGTATACTTTTTATTGGAATTTATTCTTTATTTAGTCCTTTAATTCCTGGGAAAGCCCTATAGGAATAAGTTGTATTATTAATAACAATTGTGATTTTTTTTTTATTATTATACAAATTGTACCAGATTATATAAGACGCAGGACCTCCCAAACTCTTAACACTATGACTTATACTCCGGAAGTATTATACAGGTGCTTATCGCTTTAATGACAGTGTTCTAAATCAATACTGGCTGATTATCATAGTTTCATCCTGACTGAAAGGTTTAACCCTAAAACATTTTTAAATAAAGCCGAGGTTGATAAATGCCAGGGTCCCCTTTTACAGTTTAGAAATAAATTAATTTAAAAAGAACACATAGAGAAGGGTGTGTGAAATTTAAAACATTTTTGTACCATTGACAGCTTTCCATATTTTCGCTAATTATAGTATGTTCACATCCAAAGCATTTGACACTGAAGGAACGTTGTTCTGATCAGTGCTAACTATTGCCCTGAGGAACTAGAGAATCGCAGTAGAATGCAAACCTCCGCCAAAACTAGTTTCCAATTTCACAAATTTTTACCTTGGAAAAAAATTGGTCATTGTTACAGGACAGGGATTTTTCCAATTTTCCAAATTTATCCCTACTTTGACCTTGAAAATTGAATCAGTTCTTGCCTATCAGGATATGAATTCTCTGTAAAAAAAAAAAAAAAAAAAAAAATCATAACGTTAAATGAAAAATTGTGGGTTACAGGCTGTTCATAAACAAACAATCTCTGCCCAACTTCGTTGGCGGAGGCAAAAAGCTAGTCTCACCCAGCACCATATGGCACTGGTTTGCTTTCAACAGATTGCAGACACAGTTTCCACTCCCAACTCAGCAGCAGCTCCCACCCTTCGTGCCCATCAGACAGTTCACCCACTGGGGACGGCGCTTCATGTCCTGAGGGCAGGGGTGAGGCTGCCCACAGATGTGGGAGAAAACAAAGGAAACTGAGGGCAGCATTGAGAAAGGAGGAGATTAGCTACACAAATGGATGATCATGAATTATCCTGCTGTTGGAAATTTGGTAAAAACTGTTTTTTCCAAGTCACAAGGCTCAATTTTTACACATTTTGCTGTCTCTGGCTCATTGTTTAATACAGATTTTGATGGTAACTTATCTATGTCTTTGCCCTCCAGTCATGTATCAAAGAGCCATACCCTGTCACGACTTCAATTTTCTGTTGAACTTTTTAAAGCCTTGAAGTATTTAGATCCTAAACAAAACTGCAGGCCCTTACTTTTTACACATGGCTGCACATATTATAGCTGAACCAGTAACACATATCTTTAATCTTTCCATACAAAAGAACAACATTCATGATATTTGGATAACAGCTTTTTACTTAAAGGAGGGGATCCCACTGTACTAAACAACTATCAACCACTTTCCAAGCTCTAATATTCACCATGGTTCTTGAAAAGCTGGTGAATGATCAGATTAAGAAGTACTTGTGATCTTTTAATATTTTATATCCCTTTCAGTCTGGCTTTAGGAAACGCACAGCGGCTGCCACCATTAAGACGTTAAATGATGTTGAAGCATCACTGGATGCCAAGAACTACAGTGCTGCACTTCATAGGCCTGTCACAACTTGACAATTTAGCCAGCGTATGCAGACTTATGAAGAATTTGGGGAATACGCTGGCTACATCGAATACGTTATGCAGCTGTCACACCATGACAATTTAGCCAGCGTATGCTGACAGCCCCATTTTTACTGAGCGGTCTGGGTCGGAACGGTTAAGTCTGGCTTGGCTTGCGTTTCCACCACCAGCAGAACCCTTTTTTTCTGGCAGGTGGAGCATGTAGATGTTGACATGCATGTCACTGAGAGCGCTACGCCTTCACGCAGCCTCTTCCTTCCACACAGAGGCCAAACAGAGTAACTTAACATTTTGTATTTTATTTTAGTCTTGGTGGATCATGGGATTTATTTTCTTCGCATACAGAATGCTGAAGATTCGACTGGTGTCTGTGGTAAATGGCAACATGAATGAATGAGGCGCTGTGACTCTTTCAACTTTTAAAATAAGATAATTTTGTTGTTGTGGCACAAAGCGCAGGCGTTCACTGGTTCAGGCTGAGAAACACACCAGGAGCAGACAAACACAGAGGGACTTCTTTTAAAAATGCTACATTTCTTCAGCCACGACAAGGAACTAAAATATTCTCAGATATCATTTTCCAAAATCAGGATGCTTTACGTGGATATGTTTTCATCAGGCTGTGATGATGAATCCGACAGAAACGAACAGGTAAGATTAAAATTTTACATTTACTCAGTGTGTGAATGGGTTTAATATTTGGAACGGTCACTGTTCGCATGAGGACTGCAGCTTTAAATTGTTGAACCAATAAGTGGACAGCATCAATGGATACATTTTGGCTTATGAGTAACTTGCAAGAAATGTGTGTCAACAATCGCATAACTTGCGTACAGCTTATGGCCCGCGTATGCGGCATATACACTCAACAAAAATATAAACGCAACACTTTTGGTTTTGCTCCCATTTTGTATGAGATGAACTCAAAGATCTAAAACTTTTTCCACATACACAATATCACCATTTCCCTCAAATATTGTTCACAAACCAGTCTAAATCTGTGATAGTGAGCACTTCTTTGCTGAGATAATCCATCCCACCTCACAGGTGTGCCATATCAAGATACTGATTAGACACCATGATTAGTGCACAGGTGTGCCTTAGACTGCCCACAATAAAAGGCCACTCTGAAAGGTGCAGTTTTATCACACAGCACAATGCCACAGATGTCGCAAGATTTTAGGGAGCATGCAATAGGCATGCTGACAGCAGGAATGTCAACCAGAGCTGTTGCTCGTGTATTGAATGTTCATTTCTCTACCATAAGCCGTCTCCAAAGGCATTTCAGAGAATTTGGCAGTACATCCAACCAGCCTCAACTTCAAACCACGTGTAACCACACCAGCCCAGGACCTCCACATCCAGCATGTTCACCTCCAAGATTGTCTGAGACCAGCCACTCGGACAGCTGCTGAAACAATCGGTTTGCATAACCAAAGAATTTCTGCACAAACTGTCAGAAACCGTCTCAGGGAAGCTCATCTGCATGCTTGTCGTCCTCATCGGGGTCTCGACCTGACTCCAGTTCGTCGTCGTAACCGACTTGAGTGGGCAAATGCTCACATTCGCTGGCATTTGGCACGTTGGAGAGGTGTTCACGGATGAATCCCGGTTCACACTGTTCAGGGCAGATGGCAGACAGCGTGTGTGGCGTCGTGTGGGTGAGCGGTTTTCTGATGTCAATGTTGTGGATGGAGTGGCCCATGGTGGCGGTGGGGTTATGGTATGGGCAGGCGTCTGTTATGGACGAAGAACACAGGTGCATTTTATTGATGGCATTTTGAATGCACAGAGATACTGTGACGAGATCCTGAGGCCCATTGTTGTGCCATACATCCAAGAACATCACCTCATGTTGCCGCAGGATAATGCACGGCCCCATGTTGCAAGGATCTCTATACAATTCTTGGAAGCTGAAAATGTCTCAGTTCTTGCATGGCCGGCATACTCACCGGACATGTCACCCATTGAGCATGTTTGAGATGCTCTGGACCGGTGTATACGACAGCGTGTACCAGTTCCTGCCAATATCCAGCAACTTCGCACAGCCATTGAAGAGGAGTGGACCAACATTCCACAGGCTACAATTGACAACCTGATCAACTCTATACGAAGGAGATGTGTTGCACTGCATGAGGCAAATGGTGGTCACACCAGATACTGACTGGTATCCCCCCCAATAAAACAAAACTGCACCTTTCAGAGTGGCCTTTTATTGTGGACAGTCTAAGGCACACCTGTGCACTAATCATGGTGTCTAATCAGCATCTTGATATGGCACACCTGTGAGGTGGGATGGATTATCTCAGCAAAGGATAAGTGCTCACTATCACAAATTTAGACTGGTTTGTGAACAATATTTCAGGGAAATGGTGATATTGTGTATGTGGAAAAAGTTTTAGATCTTTGAGTTCATCTCATACAAAATGGGAGCAAAACCAAAAGTGTTGCGTTTATATTTTTGTTGAATGTATGAGCCATACACTGACATGCGTCAAAAATACTGTGCATGACCAAACTTTTTCCACAAACTCGCCATACTATTACAAATACTAGCGTGCTTCAATGTGCTCTTATACAAAATTAACCCATAACTTATTAGACGTACGCCAGCATATTTGATGTATTTTTCATACGTCGTCATAGGGAGGCTAAATCAACAAGGTGTGACAGGGCCATTAGACAGATCTGTCCAAAGCATTTGATACCATAGATCGTGGCATTTTATGTCACAGACTCTCAGATATTGGCTTCTCTGACCACAGCATTGGCTGATTTTCAAACTATCTTTCAGGTCATAAGCCGTGTGTGCAGTACAGTGGTCTTTCATCAAAGTAGCTAACGATCACAATTGGTGTGCCACAAGGCTCAGTTTTAGGACACACTCTTTTTATCATCACATATGTAAACAACGTGGGTCAAAATATTACTGATGCATCTTTACATCTCTATGCCGATGATACTACCGTTTATTGTCATGCAAATACTCTTGCCCAGGGCTTTTCAACATTTACAGTCTGCATTTGACATTATTCCATCTTAAACTGGAGTTAAACACTGATAAAAAAAAATCAAAGGAAATGCTGTTTTTAAACAAAAAGAAAGTGCCAGGAGTTCTCCCATCTATCCACAAAAGGCAACCCGACTGAGTTTGTGGCCTCCTATAAATATGTAGGAATTCTAACTAATGAACATCTCCCTTTTAAGTCCTATATTAAAAACCTTGTAAAGGAGCTGAAGCTAAAATTGTTTCTTCTTCAGGAACAAATCATGTTCTGAAGATCAGATCAGAGTGGTGACTTTTAACCATGAATGATCTTGGCTACAAATGTGTGCATCATTTTTAAAATGGTAATATCAGCTACATGGCTATTTGTCAAAAGCAAGAGACCAACAACTGGTAGACAGCCAGATATCAAAATCATTCAGTTCTTCAGTTTTAAGCACATCATCAAAAAGCTGTGAAACCTATCACCAGTCGCTCATCATGTCAGGCAATAAAGCCGACATTACATCATCATCTGAATCTGTAAACATGACATAACAAATAAACATGGGATAATGTTCTAATTGGATCTTATCTGGTTTTAATCTACAACAAGGATGACCTGGTTTAAAACCACTTTAAAACCACAAGTTTTACACAATTTTGTTTTCGTTTGAATTTTGTTTAGCAAATGGTAAACTGCTTTAACATGACTAAATTTTTGACTGGTTGATAAAATGCAACTAAACATCTTATGATTCTGGACTGAACGTCTACAAATTTTTAATCGCGGAAAGCTGAGATGTGAGTTTTTTAACCCGGTGGGAGTGTGAATGAGCTTGTCTGTCGATGTGTGTGTGGCCCTATAATAAACTGATGGTCCATCCAGAGTGTACCTGCCTCTTGCCCCGTGACCACTGGGGTAGGCACCAACCCACCATGACCAATTGCAACTAGCGGGTTCAATATGGTATTTTTGGCTTTTACTCATAAATGTAATCTTATTCTTGAACATGATAATCACATGTAAAAATTAAGTAAAATGAACTTGTCATTACATGTGTGTCAACTATACAATTGAGAGAAAGTAGTACCTGTTTAAAATCGTAATTTCAAGCCTGATCCAATAAAAAGAAAATAATTTGACAGTTCCCTCAGTGTTGAGAACATGCAGGAGCATGACAGAGTCTGTAACACCATGAACATATGGAGGCATCAAAAATGAACATTCTGGTGAAAAACAAAACTATAACCTGTAATTATACAGTTTAAACACATTTGATACTTGTGCCTCAGACAGCAAAACTGAGAATTCAGTCTGACATGACCTTTTCAGAAAGTGTTGGCACTGAAACTATCAATTCATAAATCATGAATTCTGACCCCTACTTGAACTCACACACAGATGTGTGCACATGAATCAGAAGTGACACAGTGAATATGGTAGTAGTGTGGCACAGACTTGGCACACCCTGTGGATGCAGAGCCATGCATGGAAGCAGGTCAACAGGAGCTCTGGCGCCTTAGGATCGACTATATATGGCCGTTCTGTAAAGCAGAGAAAATCTCCCCTTCACGCCTTGTACAATTTAAGGAATTATGTCTTTCTGCTGTCAATTCTCTTTTTTAAAACCACCTATCCAGAGTGAGGCACCTGAGACAGCCTCCTCAGCCAGTTCAGCTGATTCTCTGCCAACTGATACAGAGAAGGGAAAGAAACTCAGAATTTATTTTTCTTTGTATACTGCAAGAGCAGTGCTTTTAAAGAGAGTGGATGGATTATTTAAAAATGACTAATCGCTTGAGACCAATGCTGTGTGGCTGATTTATAACGTAATGCTTGGCCAATGAAGATGCACTGCAGCCCCCTGTTGCTCAACTGTTTGCCGGATTGCTCAAAAAGTGAATTTATGAGATTCACAGGTCTCATGGTTGATAAAAGATGATGTAATTGTGGTGCAAATGCCGGTGTTTTTCCGTTAAAGACTCAAAACTCAATGTTTAGTTAAAAGATTTAAATCAGGATATTAGTGAGTTACATCGCGTTTTTGGAAAGGGGTCACTTACATGGGGTCTGCCGAATTACTTAAAGGATTTGTATAAGCAGCAGCCTTCAAATGTTTATTTTTTTTATTCTGTGATTAAAAGCAAGGCTTTGAACCAGTTCAAGAAACTAAAACAAAAACCAGGAACAAAAAACATATTAGTAGGACTAACACTGAATTCAGAAACCACAAAACAAATATTTGTTTGAAATAATGGAAAGCTAATTGAGAATGCTCGGTGAGAAACAGACGAGAAGTCTATTTTATGCAAAAGCTGAGCAACCTGGCACAGCGAATGCCAATCCAAGTGAAGGCAGTGTGATGTCAGCTGGTTGCTCGCTCGAATACAATAATCAAAGATGGCCGGAATATGTGCTGAAACAGCTTTATTTCTGTGTAAATCTATTACATTTATATCACATATTTTATAAAGGTTATCAAGAAATAAACACTTCATCTAAAAATATCATTTTTGTAACCAAATAACACCTACCTCTGAAGTGATTTACAAGACATCATACGGAGATGTTAGCATGCTAACTAACGATACAGGAATGTCACTTTGAAAGACGGACTGAAACAAATCAAGCAAACTTTGGTTCCTTTAAGCAGTCGCACATGAAGGAAAAGCTCATAGTGACGGTGTTGGGTTTTTCCTGTCCTTTATAATCTATCAAACATTGTGCACAGTAACATCAAGTAACCACGATGTGACCATGCCCTGAGAACGGCCCATCAAGCAACAAACATGAACTAAATATGAATAAAGTATATTTCTTTTTTTCTTTTTTTTTTTGACTGAAGTAGTTAGCTAGCTCCAGTCAGGCTAAACAATTCCCCAGAGTGACTCTAGAGTGAAATAAAGACGATATCAATAGACATTCTTTATTACATCTGAAAGAATCACTTTGTTATGTCACACAGCCTTAGATGAAATGTTATTAAAAGATACTTTGTTTGGTTTTAACCACTTTAGGGATGATCATGTTAAAGGTAGAGCCCAAAATTGGAAATGTTAAAACAGCAACTTCTCTCTGAACAAATCTATTGCAAAAAACATTCTGCTTTGAAGCCCTGATTGTGCATGCTGTTTTTTGTTTTTTTTTAAACCTACAGAGTAATTTTCAGGATAGCTTTCAGTACAGATCGGCTGCTTTCAGAGATTGACTGTATGTAGTCTGGAATCTCTCCAGGGCCAACAACTACCATCTCAGCACAGAACAGATTACAGCTACAGAGGCTGCAGCACAACATCACCAACAAGAACACCGACATTGCATTTCATGCTTTAGAGAGCAGCTGTGTGCTTTAATTTTCTGAGCTGAAACGTAGCTGAGACGACTACAGCATGGCAGAAATGTGATCTGGTCTTAGACCAGCAGCATTAATTCTAAGGAGTGGTTCAATTAAGTTCTTAAAAAAAAAAAAAAATCCAAATGAATTTTACCAGAAAGCAGCACTCAACCCATGATCATCGGTACAACTCTGACTTGGACTAATCTCAAAAATATGAACATTTATGTCTTCTCTCAGTTTTACAACAATGTAAATTGAATGCATTAGGATTTTGAACTAGATAAATCAAAATAATTTGGTATACCTAGAAAATCAAAATGGATATTTTTAAGCATTTTCCAGACACTTGAGTTTAAATTTAACATTGGCAATTCTTAAGAAATATGATTCTACAAGTGCTGCAATTTGAAATTACAATGTACTGTGAATTTTCTTTTCTTTTTGTGACACTGTAATGTGAAAATGTGAACAATACACTTGTAGGGCTGTCACGATTAGGAATTTCTGGAGACGATTAATTGTCAGACAAATAATTGCGATTGACGAATATATTGTCTTTTTTTTCTTTTTTCCCCCTTCTTTATATTTTACTATTGTAGTATAATTACACAACTCTGGAAGAATGTTTTGGCTTCTGTGAGTGGAGAAACTGGGAATGGTGCAACATTTTTATTTTCATTTTACATACATTCCCAACTTTTTCTGATTTGTGGTTGTTTCTGTTGTATTTCTGAAATTGTTTCTCCTCATCAGTCACGTTTTAACACTGCATTAAGCTCAAGACTGAACAAATAAATACCTTTGGAAAATAACAGCTGTTAAAGTTCAGAGCATTTTAGCATTTCCGCATTTTAGACGGCTTTTGAAGAAGACGGCCACTGTTTTAATCGGCCGTCTTATCCAAACGGCAGGACAGATCGCTCTTCAGCCTCCATGTTATTGTCCCACCTTAAGACGAGAGCGAGGCTGCAGCACAGTGATGTCAGATTCTGAGTCGTTTTATGCTTTGTGGATAAAATAAATAATTCACGGTAATCGCGAATATGAAAAATAATCACAAATATGAAAAATAATCGCGATTGACGAATATTGTAATAATTGTGACAGCCCTATACACTTGTAGAGACACTGCATATTATACATTATATTTACAAAAACCAAGCACATTACATTTTTCTGAGTCATCTCTACCCCCTCCCCCCCTTTTTTCCTCAAATATGCATCGTACTGCATATTTTGTAATTAAATGAATAAAATGCTCCGTTAATTAAAGTACTGCCTGGAACTGTACCATTCACAACCCTGGACTTTGCTACATTAAAAAAAAGGTAAATGCAGTTTTCATTAGGGTTGAACACTGGATGTCAAGTTCAGGGTCACTGCCAAACCTGCACTGAGGCGCTCTAAGCTATGCAGCCAAGTGTCTGGTCAGGACACACACACACACGCACACACACCAAACAAAGTAGAGCTCACTCAGGCTCCCACCTCAGCACAGCCCACCTTTGGGTTGCACATGGTTGCACATCTCAGCCATTTTATACATACTAATTACAATACATACCCATCCTAATTTTTGTACTTTCTGACACTTATTAAAGCACATATTCAATGCACAGCACACAAATTCACCACTAACTCAAGTCAGCACTTGCTCTTTGTTTCCATTTTCTACCAATCAAGACAGCGGCATGGGTAAAGACCACCAGGAATGGAAACGGGCAAGTTGGTAAAAGTGCAACAAACGCCAATGTCAAAAAAAAAAAAGTGTCCGTACCAGATAGACATCTTATTCCTAATAATCCACTGAATTACAACAGCACTAAGAAAAGCAGATCAAAAGTCACCACAAGTCAAAGAGCAAAGAAGGCTGAGTCACATGGTCTAATGGGGGGATTCAAACTGTGACCAAGTGTTTGACAAAGCAGAAAACACCTCAGAGGGAAAGGAAAACTCCTCCTCTTTTTCAGTAGGGGGGCTGTTGTGATTATTCAGTCAGTTGGAGTTTGAAACCCTGCAGACAAACGCCTCCTTTCTGCAACAAGGACTGACTGACTGCTGAGTGAAGGAGAGCTAAAGAGCAGTGAGAAGACAAACTCAGCTTTGTGAGCATGGTGGGCAGGTTCTGTGTGGAAGTGGACAGCTGCTCTTCTACCAGTCGCAGCCCCCCCTTCAACACCACAATCGCTTCACTTGCCACATGCTCAATCAACTGGTTAATGTGGCAGTTAATACACTGACTGACAAGGAGCTGCTGCAACTGGAAGGTGCGACCACAAGTGCAGCCTCATCTCAAGCAGGCAGTTACGTCTTTGTGTCAACTGCAGGCTAATCTGACAGTCCGCTCTTGCACCGGTCGCACTCCCGCACAGCAGCAAATGGAATTAGCACAAGGCAGTGAATGCAGTGTGAGATTAGGGGACAAAGAGAGGGAGACGCAATAATTCTCTGTCCCATACGCACAGCTCAACCATCTGGTAGAAAGATAGCATGCAAAGTGCACACTTGTAATGACAATCGGTACCTTATCTTTACGTTGCTCAGGGATGAGTCAAAATGTTCGCTCACCAGGCCTGATTTTAGGTGTGGCGCCCCTATGAGGACACGCCAAGATGTTTCTCTCTAGGTATCAAGCTGGTGAAAATCCCCAGAGTTCGGTTCACTAGGGAATTGAATACAGCTCACCAGAGCACAGTACGCTTACAGAATTAACACTCAGTTTAGCTCACAACAGCGACGCCCATAATTATTGAGAATGACAATGTTATTGGATATTTTAGCAAACTACCGCAGCATAATGAAGTTAAATCATTAATATGACCACAAACTGCAGACTTACAGCTTTACGTTTACAGACTTGGAAGGCTGGTAGCAACTGTGTTGCTTACATAACTTGATACAGATCATTGCAAATACAGATTTTATGCAAAGAATTGTCACTATTGCAGGGTCAATTTTCATATTTGATTGCTGTGTGTCAATCACGGGAGCACAATGAAAATGTAGGTGCTGGAGGCAGAGCCAGAGGTGGAGTTACAAATACTGATGTTCCAAGCCGATTGTAGCGATCGGAATTGGGCATAATTGAGGTCTATTTTCATATAAACCCAAATCAGAAAAAAAAAAAAAGAGAAATCACTTTGCACATCCCTTGACGACAGGTGCGTAAGAGAAGGCACAAAGGCTGCTAAACAAGAAAACAAAAAAACTCTAGCACACTGCCTCACTTCCAACACAAAGGTGAATTTAATCAAGCAACGTTTCGACTAAAGGCCATTTGACTGATGATGGCCTTTGGCCGAAACGTTGCTTGATTAAATTCACCTTTGTGTTGGAAGTGAGGCAGTGTGCGAGATATAAACCCAAATCAGAAAAAGGTGGGACTATATGGAAAAAAAATGTCGTGATCTCTGCATATATTTGGACATATTTAATTGAAAACCGTATATATACACTCACCTGCCACTTTATTAGGTACACATGCTCAATCACTTGTTAACACAAATAGCTAATCAATCACATGGCAGCAACTAAATGCAATGAGGTATCTAGACGTTGTGAAAACGACTCGCTGAAGTTCTAACTGAACATCAGAATGGGGAAGAAATGGGATTTAAGTGACTTTGAACGTGGCATGGTTGTTGGTGCCAGACAGGCTAGTGTAAGTATTTCAAAAACTGCTGATCTACTGGGATTTTCACACACAATCATCTCAAAGGTTTTGGAGAGAACGGTCCGAAAAAAAAAAAGAGATGATATCCAGTGAGCAGCAGCTGTGTGGACAAAAATGCCTTATTGATGTCTGAGGTCAGAAGAGAATGGGCAGACTGGTTGAATGAGTGACTGCGTGATGCCATCATGTCAATATGGACCAACATTTCTGAGGAATGTTTCCAACACCTTGTTGCCACGAAGAATTAAGGCAGTTCAGAAGGCAAAAGAGGGTTCAACCCGGTACTTGCAGGGTACTTGCAGGGTTTACCTAATAAAACAGCTGGTGAGTGTATGTTTTGCGTGGTCAACTTAATTTAATTTCTTAATATAGAGGGGCAATTTAAGGCTAGTAATAAGATCAAACTGATTGAAGAATGATGTTATTTTAAACAGATGAAGCCAACACATGATTGCAATCATGATTTGACACAAAAGCAGTATCCATGAAAAACCAATCCTTTGAGGAGCAAAGATGGGCAGAGGATTTCCAATTTGTTAACAAATGCATGAGAAAATTACTGCAACGTTTAAAAACTATGTTCCCCAAAGAAAGTTTGGAAGGGATTTGTATATTTCTCTCTCTACATTACATAATATCATTAAATGATTCAAGGAATCTGGAAGAATTTCAGGGCATGAAATTGCAGGGTGTAAGCCTAAGGTGAATCATCTCCAATCCCTCAAACAGCTCTGTATCAAGAAGTCATTCATCAATAGCTGATATAACCACATGGGCAAGGGATTACTTTGAGGAAACCTTTGTCAAGCACTACAATACAGGGTTACATTCACAAAAGGTACTTAAAACTTTACTATGCAAAAAAAAAAAAAAAAAAAACCTCATGGATAAATCCACCTCAAATCACCAGATTTCAGAAAATGTTTCTGACTGACATTCTCAGATTTGTCTCGTAGTTTCAAAATGTTATTATTATTCCTAATAAAAACCACACAAAAGTTTAGCCTTCTATTTTTATTGGTTTTTGAGATACTGGGGTTTAAAAAATGGGTGTAACACTGATTTTACTGGAAGAATGAGTGGCACAAAAAAAATGCTAAGTCAATAAGTCATTACTTTAAACTGTTTATGTTAGACACATGGCATTTTCAGGAGCTGTTCTTAGGTAACAGAAGTGTAACTACTATGAAAAAACATCCACAGTTGCACAGTTTACAGCTTGCAGATCTGTAAAATAAAAAAAATCCACTTGTGCTTTGGAGCAGTTTTGGTCCTCTGCATTTCCATGCTGAAGCACATCAGCGCTTTCAATTTTTTGTATTTATTTCTGATATTATAGCACTATTTTGGTGAGTCAGTATTTTTGTAAAAGAAATCTGATTTATGAGGCATTAAAAATAAAAATCATTTCACACCTATACTTCAAATGCATATCAATTAATAAATGAATGAAATTATTTGGACACACAGACCCAAAACAACAAAATAAACTCACAAAGAAAACAATCCCAACAACGTGCCCATGTGCCCGAAAGGGTGTAGGCAGAAGCAAAAGCTTATAACCCCCCCAACCAAAAATGTATACGTGTATATAAAGATATACATATACCCATGATAACTAATACAAAATATAAATTAATCACTGAAATAAAATTTCAAAACAAACAGCAGTGCACCATGCACCCCCCCCCCCCCCCCCCCCCCCAAAAAAAAAAAACAACCCGGTGCCAACGTCTTTACAAAGAGACACACAAGTTACTGTAATTCACAAGCCCAGAGTGCAGTAATTTTTTCCAAGATTTTAAATGCACATTTACACAAATTAACAGAAAATGATGAAACACTTTGTGCTATTATAGTGTGTTGTCCTAGTCAGATGACCAACACAGAAACCAGGTGCTGTGATGTGATCATTACCAAAGACAGATATATATATATATATATATATATATATATATATATATATACACTCAACAAAAATATAAATGCAACACTTTGGTTTTGCTCCCATTTTGTATGAGATGAACTCAAAGATCTAAATCTTTTTCCACATACACAATATCACCATTTCTCTCAAATATTGTTCACAAACCAGTCTAAATCTGTGATAGTGAGCACTTCTCCTTTGCTGAGATAATCCATCCCACCTCACAGGTGTGCCATACCAAGATGCTGACTAGACACCATGATTAGTGCACAGGTGTGCCTTAGACTGCCAACAATAAAAGGCCACTCTGAAAGGTGCAGTTTTATCACACAGCACAATGCCACAGATGTCGCAAGATTTGAGGGAGCGTGCAGTTGACATGCTGACAGCAGGAATGTCAACCAGAGCTGTTGCTCGTGTATTGAATGTTCATGTCTCTACCATAAGCCGTCTCCAAAGGCGTTTCAGAGGATTTGGCAGTACATCCAACCAGCCTCACAACCGCAGACCACATGTAACCACACCAGCCCAGGACCTCCACATCCAGCATGTTCACCTCCAAGATCGTCTGAGACCAGCCACTCGGACAGCTACTGAAACAATCGGTTTGCATAACCAAAGACTTTCTGCACAAACTGTCAGAAACCGTCTCAGGGAAGCTCATCTGCATGCTCGTCGTCCTCATCGGGGTCTCGACCCGACTCCAGATCGTCGTCGTAACCGACTTGAGTGGGCAAATGCTCACATTCGCTGGCGTTTGGCACGTTGGAGAGGTGTTCTCTTCACGGATGATGCGAAGGGGATGTGTTGCACTGCATGAGGCAAATGGTGGTCACACCAGATACTGACTGGTATCCCCCCCCAATAAAACAAAACTGCACCTTTCAGAGTGGCCTTTTATTGTGGGCAGTCTAAGGCACATCTGTGCACTAATCATGGTGTCTAATCAGCATCTTGATATGGCACACCTGTGAGGTGGGATGGATTATTTCAGCAAAGGAGAAGTGCTCACTATCACAGATTTAGACTGGTTTGTGAACAATATTTGAGGGAAATGGTGATATTGTGTATGTGGAAAAAGTTTTAGATCTTTGAGTTCATCTCATACAAAATGGGAGCAAAACCAAAAGTGTTGCGTTTATATTTTTGTTGAGTATATATCACACACAGATATATATAGATCTGCAACTGAAGCCGCAGAGAAAGCCACAAGGTGGCTATGGATCAAGAGGGCAGATTTGTGGGTTAACGCTGCTGGGACACAGGCTGGGGTCTCGCCTGGGCGAGGGTGTCTGATGGTGAAAGACCCGAAACACCCAATGACCCCAGGTTACATCACTGATGATGTGTTCCAGCGCATCCGCAAGATGTATCTTTCACATACATACATACATACATATATATGGGTGCTCTGGCTTCCTCCCACATCCAAAGACATGCAGGTTAGGTGAGTTAGACACTGTAAATTGTCTGTAGGTGCATGTGTGTATGTGTGTGTGTGTGTGTGTGTGTGTGTGCACACAAGTGTGGATGTGTTTGTCTATATGTGACCTTGCAACAGACTGGCATGTGCCCCACCTCATGCCCTATGACTGCTGGGATAGGCTCCAACCCCCTGTGACCCTTAACTGGAGTAAGCGGGTATAGAAAATGGATGGATGTTGATGTATATGGAGAAAGACACATTTAAAAACTAACAGTGTGATCCAAGTCCCTATATTGAATATTGCCAATATTCAAATAGATACAATTTCAATTATATTAAAATAGTTAAAAGTATTAATTAGCACTAAACAAGCAGAGGTTGAATATGAATCAACAGCATACCTTACATGAAAAAAGATGAGCAAATGTAAACAAATATTAATGATCTGATTTGAGCTGCCACAAGTTAGTACTAGCTGGAGTAGCACATTCCCCTCCAAATCGCCTGCAGCCACTTCTCTCATTTCTGCTTCAGTTGTCTTACTTGGGATTAAATAAAATGAGAGATCTTCTCTTTTAGCTCTATCACTGGCACAACCAAACACGCAAGCATGGCCTAGACGGGCGGCATGGGGCTTAGTGGTTAGCATTGATGCCTCACAGCACAAAGGTTATGGGTTTGCATGTTCTCCCGGTGTCTGCATGGGTTTCCTCCGGGCACTCCGGTGTCACTGACCGAATGGTCCCCCCTAAAAATTGGTCCGCCCTGCCTTCACTGGGCATGCGTCATTTGTCAAGATGTTTATTTGTCACATGCAAATATACAATATGTAAAATGCAGTGAAAAGTGTCTTTGTACCTGCGCTGACAAAAACAATAACAACATAGCAAAAGCACGAAATCATAAAAACTAAAAAAAGTAAAAGGTGCAATAAAAGTGAACTTATATATATATATATATATATATATATATATATATATATATATATACACACATACACACACACACACACGTACTTAAAATATTATTTACAGATGTACAAATATGCAGATGAGTTGTCAGGGGGGTTATGCAAAATGTAATACGGGGTTAAATATGCAGGAAAAGCTGAAAAATGAAATTCCCTATTTCAAATTCAGTAAACGAATAGCCTGGGGGAAGAAGCTTTTCCTCATCCTCTCGGTACTGGTTCTCAAGCAACGGTACCGACCAGATGGCAACCGAGAGAGGAGGGAATGTCCAGGGTGATGGGGCAGGCTGAGGCTCTTCTCTGCCCTCAACCTGCATCTTTTAGAGTAAATGTCATGCAGGTCAGGCAGCGCAGTTTTGATAGTCCTCTCCGCAGACCACAGCAGCTACACCCAAAGTGAGCCAATAGTATAATGTGATTATTAACCATCAGATGACAAATTAAAACCTCTTAAATCACTCTAAAGTCAGTTTTAAGCAGAAACGAGGCGATAATCAGTGAGTCACTACTGACGCTCTGAAATGACGTAGGCGCATCAGATGATAGAGCCTGACCGAGGTGTGTGACTCCTCACTTGGTCACATAATCTTTTTCTTTTCCTCTGTTTTTTTCCCACCGGCTCACCCATGATGATAAAAATGTAATAAATAAAGCCCCCATTGGCTTTTTCTTATAGCTGCTAGCTCACCGAAGTATTGATAGGAGGGCATGTATGTGTTGTTGTTGTGATGTAAAGCAGTTCGTGTTTCTCGCGATATCTGAAATTTTCACTCAAAGGACACTGGGTCATTGTCCCTAAAGTTTTAAAGCTGGTCTTCTGTTACAAGACACTTTGGGGGGGGTGCGACATTCTCCCAAAAACAAGTCATTTAGCAATTACAATTATTCTCAAACTGTAAAATTAAGATAATGTTGCACAGGCCTCATTTAACACCACTATACCACTAGCTCATTCTTGCTTATGACTCACAATGGCCACTGATACAATCAGTTGGCATCTTCAACAGGAAATGTCTAGATTGGACCCCAAATTTGTAGTTTGTATGTAACTACTGACACGGTTGTTGGCCCGTGATTCAATCAGACCTTAAACACACTAAAACAACGCTATGAAGTGGTGTGAAAGTACAATGTTTAAGTGGTTCAGTGGTCCAGTCGGCATACCTCCACCACCTGACCCCCAACCAAACGCAGACCTCATCTTTAAATTTTGACAGGAGTGCCCACTCTCTCTCTCTCTCTTTCTGTCTTTCAACAGCTATAATGTTAATTTTCAACAGAGAAATGTGACACCGAGACCAGATGGTCCAGAGACTGAGATTGAAGTGAAGAAGGCAGGATATAAAATTTGGGGGTGTAAGAGAGAAAGAGACCAGCGGGATTGGCCTGTCCGTGTCTGTGAGACAGGTGATGTAAGGTATGGTATGAATGAATGGTAAGGTATCAGAATGAATCATTCTTTACTTCCAGGACAACCAGACACCAAAACAAAACTGTTCCCATCAACTTGTTGGCCCAGTACGTGACAGCCGTCTGAAGGTGACTTCTTTTGTTTACAGACTTGATGGTGAGGTAACCAAAAAAGAGTGCAAACAGGACACAGGCCTCCAACCAACCTTATAGACTTGTCCATAGGTGCCATTTCCCACCACCTCCACCAATTCAAAGATCCCCGCTGGGTCCTGAAAACAACAGCACAAACAGCACAGAGCAAAATTAAAATGTAAGCGAGATGTGTTGCTGTAATGTTGGAGAGCTGTGTTGCGTGGGGGGGCCAGCTGTTGCGCTCTGCTTTTGCAGATAAACCAAACGCGTGTGGAACAAAGGAAAAGCAGACATGGCAACACCTCGCTACGGCTCAGCGGTCATTCTCCGGCTTCAACGCCGAACTTACTCCTCTTATTCCCGTCGGCTGACGCCAGCTTAACCACAAAACACGGAATTTCCTCTGGAAAGCGTGCGCAAACCAACAAAAGGAGCCAGGCTCGGCCGGGCAGTACTCACCCGCAGTGAAGCCAAGTCTATGTCCACCAGACTTTTAGCTGGAGAGTCGTTCGCCATCTTTCAAATAAAAGCCGAGCTTTCCTTTGCGCCTGCGAATCTTTTCTGCGACTCTATCATTTGTGGAGATTTTGGCGGATAAAATAAACGCAACCCGTCGCGCGTTCCTCCTCGAAAGGATCCGCTTATTGGCAGTAAATGCAGAGACCTCGTTACTCCATGTTAAGGCGGCAACAACAGCTCCACCGTTCGCTCTCCGAGCTGCTGCTGCCACCGAAGTCAAGCCAAACTGAGAATACATACTTCCGCTGAGGGATTCCAAAATAAAAGCCTGATAATTAATTTATTGTGAAGTATAAAACATATATTTAAAAAACACATCATTAGTCATGAAAAGTATCATAGTAAAACTCATAAATAACAGTGTCAAACTCATAAATATCACAGTAAAAATCATCAAAGACTGTAAAAAAAAAATCGTCACTCACTGTAAAAACCAAACACCGTAAAAATCATGATAGTATTTTTTTTTAAGTAATGACACTTGGGACATTTACCACATGATGAGGCTGGCTATTCCACAAAGTTACAACTCTATTAGAACAAAAACAAAATATTAGGTCATATTTTTGCACCTGATGGTGACCTCTCAAACCCTACGACGGTGTTTTAGGGCCACATAGAATTATTATTATTTATTTATTTATTTATTTTTTATTATTTATTTTTATTTAGACTTCGTTCATAAAGTCGTAATATTACGAGAATAAAGTCGTAATTTTAAGACTTCGAGAATAAAATCGTAATATTTCGAGAATAAAGTCGTAACTTTACGAGAAAAAAGTCGTAATATTATGAGAATAAAGTCGTAATTTTATGAGAATAAAGTCATAATATTAAGAGAATAAAGTCATAATATAATATTTCGACTTTTTTTCTTGTAACATTACGACTTTTTTCTCGTAAAATTACGCCTTTATTCTCCTAATATTGCGACTTTTTTTCTCGTAATATTACGACTTTATTCTTGAAGTACAAAAAAAAAAAAAAAAAAAAAGAAAGAAAGAAATTCAATGTGGCCCTAAAACCCCATCGTAGAAACCCGAATCTACCCTATTTTGGAAAATCTTCAAGCCAGATATTTTGAAAACCATAAACCATCTTATAAACATCAATCAGACCTCCACGAACCCTTCTATTTAACCTCAACAACAAAATTTTATTTATTTATTTTCAGAGTGCTAGCAACAAGATCTAAATCCAGAGAAAACTTTTTATATCCAATTCATTGGCCCAAATGGAAAACAGTTATGTACCATTACTTTTATCTGTAGCATTTTTCATCACTTTCATGTGTTTATTCACATTTTTGTTATTTATATATATATATATATATATATATATATATATATATATATATATATATATATATATATATATATATATTACTGAATCAAAGCACTTAAAATAGACATTTCTAAAGACATGCAGGTTAGGTGAATTGAAAACTTTATAATTATCCAGGTCTGCCTTGTAAAAGACATCTCAATGGGACTAACCTGGTTAAATAATGGTATTTTAAATTAAAAATAAAAAGACAACAGCCAACTTCACATTCATACAGCCTTGCCATACTGTAGCATATGTATTTTCTAATAATGTAAATTTAATGTAAATTATGTTCAAGGCATATTCAGTGACTTAAAAATGTTCATGTACCCATCATCTGCCTTGTCTAAAGAAAAGATGCAGTAAAAGTAATGATTTAAACCTTATATATAGAATTGCGAGTTTGCTCAGTTACATAGGGGCTCTGAAAATGAGGGGATGATGTATAAAAATGACTGTAATTCATTAAATATTAATGCATTTTTCCCCCTTCAATTAAGTAAAGATCAACACACTGCAATCCCATCTTGATTGATTCACTTCATCTCTATTCTGGTGGTGTACAGAGGCAAAATGACAGAAATTGCGTCACTCTCCAAATACGTATGATCTGGACTGTGTAACATGACAGTAATTTGTAAAATTCCTGCTTTTTTTAGCATCCCAAGCACGCCCAAGATTATATTTTACTCTGAAAGCCATTCGCCTTGATTTCAGCTTTTATCCGGCGATTTCCGTCTGACTTGACGGACCTTCGACTGAGAGCCGTACAATCACAGGAAGCCGGTGGGACTCGCACAGAAAGAAAGAAAAAAAGGACCCTGAACGCATCGCGACGACGGTCATAAAACCTCAGTGCTCAGTGTGAATCATCTACCCACGACGGGTTCCGCCTCTCAGCGTGCGTGCACGATGCAGCCGTGGCACAAACACACCAGCGCACAGCATCCTCGCGCACATGCGCACGCGCCACTCCAGCGTCAACACGGGTCGCCGTCATGGGTGTGGCGCGTGAGTGATGCTGCAGCGGCTCGCGCATGTTATTAGCGCAAAAACAGCCAAATTCATGAACACCGACTTCAAAAAGCGTAAAGTAGCAGGTCAGTGCGACGAGTAGAGAATTCTTAAGGTCTCCTCAACTCAATTTTTTTTTTTTTTTTTAGATGATCTATTCGCACCTGTGTGAAGCAGTGAGGTCTGAGTTGTATCACAAATGTGAACAGATTTCACACGTCATGGAAAACTATCCGAGAAAAACTTTATTTGTAGCATATATATGATATTGCATAAAATCTGGGGGTTTTTTTTGTACCTAGTTGAATGTCTTTGGGATTTAACTTGAAAGTACCGTAATTCAACGTGTGAGCATACAAAAAATGCCGCTGTAAAAAGTGGAGCTTGGAAGAGCCCCGTTTAAGGCTTCTGCTATGTATGTCACGGGCACTGCTGTGAAAACATCAGCATTTATTCAGATCAGATACAGACCGGTGTCACTGACCGAACAGTCCCCCCTAAAAATCAGTCCGTTTTTTGCATCTGCCCATGCGTCATTAGCCGCGGTTCATGGATTAAAACCTCGTTTCTGCTTAAAACTCATCATCTATCTCAGCGACAGATATCTGAAGGTTTTGTACAACATTCATTTCTACATAAATTCAGCGTTATTTCATCTTAAAAGGCAGCAGAAGCTATCAGAGCACTGCGGCTAAACGAGCTGCTAGCTGATGCATTCACTGCGTGTCTGCCATTTCAAAGCGTCACGGAATTTCGCCTAGTTTCTGCTTAAAACGGCCTCATTTCTACTTAAAACTGACTTTAGAATGATTATCATCTGATGGTTAATAATCACATTAATCCATTTGATCACTTTGGGTGAAGAGACTCTTAGATGAGCATCAGAGCTCCGAAATGACGCATGCACAGATGCAAAAGGCAGGCCGATTTTTAGTCTGCGACACCGGGAATTCCTTTTTGCACTGTGACATATCCACGCAACCTGTGGGAGACAAAATACAACTACATTTGATTTAAAAGAGTGATAATTGTGCAAATTATATTTTTATCAACCTTTTGCATCTCTCTCTCTCTTTATATATATATATTTTTTTCTTTTTTTTCCAATGAGATCCTCAAAATCTCATAAACCTGTCTATATATAGAAACACAGCTTGTTTTACACTTCTATGACATATGTCATGCAAGTCCACACCAGGACTCCTGATTTCTCTGAGACACCCACTGAGGCAATCTGCGTTGTGTGACACGCCCACTGTTGCACTTAAGCAGTCTATGTGGGCATAGACTGTTGAAGTGCAAAAGTGCATCCTCTCTGAAAGTAGAGTGGGCGTGGCAAACTCCTTTCCATTTAAAGCAACAGCAACATTTCTTCTGTGCTTTGGTTTTTTTGCTACAAATTTTAGATTTTATGACACCTGGTAACATATATTTGGCTGACATAAACGTGCATGTTACATGAGCCCTTTAAATTAGTAGAGACCAGTACACCAAAAGGTGCAATGTCAAAAGGGGGGGGCACATGTACCTCATTCCTAATATTTTGCTGATATGCTGGTCTTTTTTTGTGCAAGTATTCAAATGAAGCCTTTCAGTTCTCACAGCTCGAGTGTAAAACAGACACAGTTGATCCGTTGGATAAACAACATCCACACAAGATGAACCAGTCAGACAGGATGGTGATGTTGTGCAAACACACACTGAAACACCTAAACACTGTCAGTGATCTTCAGTTCATCCGTCAATGGGTATTGAAGGAAAGTTGACACAGGTCATGAGAATCCTGTTCCTCCCTCCTCCTGCTGCTTGTTGTTGACTTGAGGCTGTGATGTCACTGTTTGGTGCCTTTTTCCTGTGGTACAAATGTGAACGCAACACTATTAAAGTGATGTGGAAAAGTGTGTGCACCCTTGAGCTTTACACGTTAGAATTTTTCAAGAGATTAAAATTTCTACGATGGCATTTAAACTCAGTGAAAAGTAATCTTTACATCATGAATTAAAAGAAATACAAATATAAAAGCCAAAATGATGGCGTGCATAAGTAAGTGCACCCTTTAGTACAACACATATTAACCATCACGTTTACTGTGAAGGCTCTCAGTTGTCCAGGTGGTTTCCATAGTAGAGAAGCTTGAATCTTTGACTGGACTGGGTTGCTTGACGCAAGGACATTTTAAAATCTTAGCCAGAGAGAAGAAATGGTTTGAGAGAGGGGTGAAGGAAGCATTGTATGTAAAACAGTTGTAACCCAAACTTAACCAGGGAGGGGGTCTGAGACACGCTTTGTCTCCTGTTTACAATGGGGTACTCAGGTCAAAGCAGTTTCAGGCTTTTGTTCAGGGTAATGAGTGATTCACGTCATCAGGACACTCGTCAGGATTGGCATCAGTCCCATAGTTAGGAGGGACAGCTACCCTGTCATTAGGACGGTGCTAACTAGAGCACAATAGGTGCTAATTAAAGCAATTGTTTAGTCACTAGCCAATAGCAGTCTGCATCTCGGTAGGAGGGGCTGGTTAGGTTTAAAACTCCAGCTTTTGTGGGTTCTGTTTGTTCTTCTCTACAAGGGTCAAGACAGAAGTCAGACTACCAGAGCAAGAATTTTAGCTGAGGAAGCTTCTGTGATTTGAAGTGAAACGTCCTCGCATCAAGCAACCCAGTCCAGTCGAAGATTCAAGCTTCTCTATTACATCATGTTTACATCCAGTTTTCTTCAGACAAGTCAGGGGATGGATACATAAACATTTCCAAGATACTGATTATGTCTTGGACTTAATTTACCTCACTTATTAATACAAACAATGCTATGTAAAATAAAGGGTGTACATACTTATGCACACCATCATTTTGGGCTTTAGATTAAATTTCTTTTAATTGATGATGTATATTACTTTTTACTGTGACTTTAAAGGGCATCAAGATTTTTTTTTTCCTTTGATGTCATGAAAAATTCAAACATGTAAAGCTCAGCAGTGCACAAACCTTCATATCGCTGTATGTGGTGACTTGAGTCCCGTGAGGTTGTTGAAGATACTGCTATTCATGAAAACTTAATTTATTTATATTTTATTCAATAGTTACACTCGATAATCTGTGCTCAGTAATGACACAAAACTGTGTCAACTCACAATGTGTGATGTAACTAGTGAACGCAGCTTTTATTTCACATGAACTTTATTAACATTAGTGTACTCCTTCAGTTAAAACCGTCAAAAAGGAGGCAACAGTCTGACAATTAACACTGTTTGTGCCACAAGTTCATATTATAAACAGTAGTAACATGTAAGAGAAATGCATGTTGGGATTTCATGTTGGACATTTACACAGTACATTTCTTGTTTTGTATTTTTATAATCCTTTCAAGTTCAGTGCTGGTTTCCATCCATGTGATCCTGCATCATTAACTGAACAAATGAGGTCAAAACAGTTGATATCGTTTGTCAAGGCCTAAAAAAGCAGAACGGGTTTGAAAAACAGTCTCAGCTGCAGGACAAAATGATTTCATGAACTTGGACTCACTGATTTTCACAAGACATGTTTTTACACGCCCTGGACAAAGCAAATCTCTTGTGCAAAATGTAAACATGGAAGCAAAAAAATATTTTAATATTAAAAAAAAGAAAAAAAATTCCAGTGTTTGATCAAATTTTGACTCCTCTATGTCATATTACATCCACTCTCCCTCTTTGTCCAAATGTCAGCGGTTATCTTATGAGGGATGAAACTCTGGAGTGATAAAAGTACAACTTTGTAACAGGTGATCTTTCCAGTTCAACAGCTACAGTACAGTTTAAGGAGCCTGTCTGTCTGTGTGTGTCTGTCTGTCTCTCTGTGTGTGTGTTACTGACTTGACAGAAACACAGACTTTAAATATGAGAAAACATCATCCCTTCTCTCAGCTGTGCTTCAATTTTACACCTTCAGTCTTCTTGGAAATGCTGAACAAAACGCTATAATCACAATCTGTATAATCACAATGTTAAAGTTAGAGTGTGTAGGATTTAGGGCTCTTAATAGCAGTAATGGAATATAACATTCATAACCATCTGTTCTTTAGTGAACTCAGCCACATGGGGTGTGCAGCCAGTACATCCTGAGTGCCGGCCCCAAGCCCAAATAAATGAGGAGGGTCGCATCAGGAAGGGCATCCGGCGTAAAACAAGCCAACCCAACTATGCAGACTAAGAATCGAATTTCCATACCGGATTGGTCATGGCCCGGGTTAACAATGTCCACCACCGGTGCTGTTGCCCAACAGGGTGCCGGAGCGAGTGTCTGACAGGGTGAGAGCCCGACCGATATGGATTTTTTGAGGCCGATGCCGATAACGATATTTGGATGAAAAAAAAAATGCTGATAATCAATAAATCGGCCGATTTGCCGATAGCCGATAAATCAGCCGATATATATAAATTTTATTTTTTTAATGAATAGAATGTTCTTTTTTGGACCCTTTGTTATGTGTCGGACGCAGCTCGGAGAACCGACCCGCGTTTGAAGGACCCAGTATGAAATAAGCAGAGCACGGTACAAAGGCTAACTGAATTTAATACATAACAGTGAAAATGTAAGAACAGAAAGGTGCGGCCTGGCGTGGTGCGCTCCCAGCAGCGCTAACGGTCCGGAGCCAGAAGCTGTTTCGGACCCAAGGACCCCGCCGACACCCCCCAGGTGGCCGCAACAACCGAGTCTGTGAAAGAAGGAACCATTATGTGAGTCCACACTCTACACACAGAACACTTAAAGGTGTACAAACAGCAAACACTTCCTGGCTTGATTGCTGATCAGCTTCCAACCTGCAGGCATGGAACATCCAGTTCACAAAACTCCACCGCAGTGGAAGCTGATACATGACTAACAAACAGCTCAATACAATAAGGTGTGAGGGACACCACATTTACTGACTGTATAACTGTTAGTCACAAAATCTAACGTACCTCAGGAAGTGTGCTGACGAGCGTGAGACCTCACCCCCTCCTCTTTCACAGACTGTGCATCAAACCTGGACGTTTCTCAGCATCCGCTGCTGATGAGATGGCTCCCGAGACGACGATCTCACCCGTCTGGTCACAAGGTCGAGTCTCTGGCAAATACACACTGTGCACTCCAGTCTTAAATGCCAACATGCTCCAATCCATCCAGATGCACCTCAGCTGTGAGTCCTGACGAGTCGCAGGTGATCAGGGTGAGGTCCTGACAGCCTCAGCAACACAGCCACTCAGTCCCAAATGCACGCCACCTGGGAGGAAAACAAACAGACAAACAAACCGGCAGCCAGGCCCCCCCCAGCCATATAACAGTACCCCACCCTCACGGGAAGCCTCCCGGCGACCACACACACCTGGCCCAGGAGAAACACCCCCCTCCAGGGACCATGGCTGGAAACCGCGTCTGCGTTCGTCCTCCAACAGACTGGTTGAACTGGCTGCATCTTTGCCCTTGTTTGACAGTCTCAGCACAGGTGTGGCCAGGAGTTCCTACACCTGTGCGGTCAGCCTTTAACCAAACATGTGTGATTAGTCATAACACAAAACAACCAAAACACCCCCCCCCGCCCCAGGGGACCGTCCCATCAAACCCCAGGGAAGGGGAGAAAAGAAAAACAACCCACATGTAAACTCACAAACAAAAATGCCAAAATACCCCCCCTCCCCCCCCCAAACGACACGCAGGGACCAACACCCCCCAGAGGGCCACCCGCCAGCTCCAGGAGTAATAACCACGGCCGAGGTCCCTCTGGGATCCACCGTCACCCACGGGGACTACCAGCGCCCCCCAGAGGACCACTCGTCAACCCCAGGAGACGCCTCCCCTCACGACCAATGGACCCAGCCCCGGCCGTCCACGGCTAGATGGACCCAACGCCTTTTCCCCCCCAGAGGACACCACAGTCAAACCCTGAGGGCGGAAACTGGGGGAGGGAAAACAAAAAAAAACCCCAAACCCCCCCCCCCCTCCCCTCCCGGGTGCAGAGGCCACCTGGGAAACGCCCAGCACAACCTAACTGCACCCCTCCAGCAATGCCGACACTACGGCACACCCGGCTGGAGTCAGAGGAGAAGAGAGGGCACAACAAAAAACAAGGAGAAAAAAAACAACCCAAATACCACCCCATCACCCCCCAGGGGACCGCTCCATCTAACCCTGGGGATGTGAAACAAAAAGAAACAAAAGAAAAGAAAAAAAAACAGACCAACACACAGTTGTTTGGGTCCCCGTTTTTCTTTTATTTTTTTTTTGTTTTTGTTCTTGGTTAGCAAAGGCTACAGGGTCACACCCCCAGACAAATAGTGGACAACAAAAAAGAAAAGCCCACACAAAAACCAACTCAAAAACACCCACACAAAATGAACTAACACAAAACAAATCAGTGAGTTATACCGTCAAGCTCAACCAAATGGAACACACCTGTTCCTACTCCAGAGCTTGACGGTACCGTGATTCAGTCACCACAAGGGGGAACCAGAGTGCTAAAAATGAAAAAACCCCTTGGGCGACAGAAAAAAACAAACGAGCTGCTTTTGTGTGCGCAGCTGAGTGCAACACACAACCAAAATGTGCTCAACTAAATAACGCCGGAGCTGATACAACAGACGCAGTAGTTACCTTTATCCGGGGAAACGGGGCTACGACTGTAACACAGGAAGCCCAGCGACCCGTGCTAACAGAGCTCCGCCGTGCGCGTGAACCCATTACAAACGCACTCTTGCAGCTCCCGTTTACACCTCCCATCCGGCCGGAGTGCGACGCGAAGCCGTCGCCAGTCACACTCCACCACGATCCACGGATGAGGCACAACACAGGAACACGGCTGCAAGAGAGCACAAATTAGTATCCAGTAATGGGTCTCAAACACGCACCTTCCGGGCGGAGAGCCCCGCAACTGATCCGGATAACCACTGAACGTCTGCTGCCGCCTTCCCGGCGCGTTACCGTCTCTGCTAACGCTGGGTCCGTGATGTTTGGCCAGAGACTACTGTTCTGTGTCGGACGCAGCTCGGAGAACCGACCAGCGTTTGAAGGACCCAGTATGAAATAAGCAGAGCACGGTACAAAGGCTAACTGAATTTAATACATAACAGTGAAAATGTAAGAACAGAAAGGTGCGGCCTGGCGTGGTGCGCTCCCAGCAGCGCTAACGGTCCGGAGGCAGAAGCTGTTTCGGACCCAAGGACCCCGCCGACACCCCCCAGGTGGCCGCAACAACCGAGTCTGTGAAAGAAGGAACCATTATGTGAGTCCACACTCTACACACAGAACACTTAAAGGTGTACAAACAGCAAACACTTCCTGGCTTGATTGCTGATCAGCTTCCAACCTGCAGGCATGGAACATCCAGTTCACAAAACTCCACCGCAGTGGAAGCTGATACATGACTAACAAACAGCTCAATACAATAAGGTGTGAGGGACACCACATTTACTGACTGTATAACTGTTAGTCACAAAATCTAACGTACCTCAGGAAGTGTGCTGACGAGCGTGAGACCTCACCCCCTCCTCTTTCACAGACTGTGCATCAAACCTGGACGTTTCTCAGCATCCGCTGCTGATGAGATGGCTCCCGAGACGACGATCTCACCCGTCTGGTCACAAGGTCGAGTCTCTGGCAAATACACACTGTGCACTCCAGTCTTAAATGCCAACATGCTCCAATCCATCCAGATGCACCTCAGCTGTGAGTCCTGACGAGTCGCAGGTGATCAGGGTGAGGTCCTGACAGCCTCAGCAACACAGCCACTCAGTCCCAAATGCACGCCACCTGGGAGGAAAACAAACAGACAAACAAACCGGCAGCCAGGCCCCCCCCCAGCCATATAACACCCTTAACAAAAAAGGTATGAGCTAAAAGCTGAAGCTTTGTCCTCATATTGATTAACTTTACAAGAGAGAAGAATTTTCAAGTTCAAAAAATACAATCAAGAATTAAACCTTTGTGAAATTAGCAAATACATATCCTTAAAAAGAGATGTGAAATACATCTGATCTTGTACCTCTTGTTGCTGCAACTTAGATATAGGTTCAGGATAAGGATATAGATCGTTATAAACGTACTTGTATCCTTTTGTCAGCCGATCAGTGCAGTGTGACAGCGAACTACGGGGGCCGGTGAGGAACACATTTAAGCAGGGGCCTAAGCAGCTCTCAGTTGAATGGAGTCAGAGCTCCATCTACTGGACAAATGGTGCAAGGACATTTTACATTGCCGACACAAACATTATTTCAGTAATTTCAGTTATTTCTGTTCTGTTTATGAGAAATTATCGGCGTTCTATCGGCAAGATTTCGGCCGATAGTGAGCACTTTGAAAAAGGCTTATATCGGCCGATAATATTGGCCGATATAATATATTTTGAAGAGATGATGAATAAAGAAAAAGAGCGAGAGAAAAGGCTTGATGATGTTGTGAGAGTAAATCAGGAAGCACAAGAGATTAGTAAGGAAGAAGTGAGGGCTGCTATGAAGAGGATGAAGAGTGGAAAGGCAGTTGGTCCAGATGACATTCCAGTGGAGGCATGGAAATGTCTAGGAGAGATGGCAGTAGAGTTTCTAACCAGATTGTTTAATAAAATCTTGCAAAGTGAGAGGATGCCTGAGGAGTGGAGACGAAGTGTGCTGGTTCCTATTTTCAAGAACAAGGGTGGTGTGCAGAGCTGCAGTAACTACAGAGGCATAAAGTTGATCAGCCACAGCATGAAGTTATGGGAAAGAGTAGTAGGAGCTAGGCTTAGAAAACAGGTGAAGATCTGTGAGCAGCAATATGGTTTCATGTGGAGAAAGAGCACTACGATGCAATGTTTGCTCTAAGAATACTGTTGGAGAAGTACAGAGAAGGCCAGAAAGAGTTACATTGTGTGTTTGTGGATTTAGAAAAAGCTTATGATAGGGTGCCAAGAGAAGAGCTGTTGTATTGTATGAGGAAGTCTAGAGTGGCAGAGAAGTATGTTAGGGTAGTGCAGGACATGTACAAGAATAGTGTGACAGCGGTGAGATGCGCAGTCGGAATGACAGACTCATTCAAGGTGGAGGTGGGATTACACCAAGGATCAGCTCTGAGTCCTTTCTTGTTTGCAGTGGTGATGGACAGGTTGACGGATGAGATCAGACAGGAGTCCCATGGACTATGATGTTTGCAGATGACATTGTGATCTGTATTGAGAGTAGAGAGCAAGTTGAATCTAGTCTGGAGAGGTGGAGATATGCTTTGGAGAGAAGGGGAATGAAAGTCAGTAGAAGCAAGACTGACTACATGTGTGTGAATGAGAGGAAGCCCAGTGGAATAGTGCAGTTACAAGGAGCAGAAGTGGTGAAAGTAGATGAGTTTAAATATTTGGGGTCAGTTGTTCAAAGTAATGGAGAGTGTGGTAGAGAGGTGAAGAAGAGAGTGCAGGCAGGGTGGAGTGGGTGGAGAAAGGTGGCAGCAGGAGTGATTTGTGACCGAAGAATATCAGCAAGAGTGAAAGGGAAAGTTTACAAGACAGTAGTGAGACCAGCTATGTTGTACGGCTTAGAGACGGTGGCACTAACAAAAAGACAGGAGGCAGAGCTGGAGGTGGCAGAGCTGAAGATGTTGAGATTGTCTTTGGGAGTGACAAGAATGGACAAGATTAGGAATGAACATATCAGAGGGACAGCTCGGGTGGGATGGTTTGGAGACAAGGTCAGAGAGGTGAGATTGAGATGGTTTGGACATGTGCAGAGGAGGGACCCAGGGTATATAGGGAGAAGGATGCTGAGGATGGAGCCACCAGGCAGGAGGAGAAGAAGGAGACCAAAGAGGAGGTTCATGGATGTGCTGAGGGAGGACATGCAGGTGGTTGGTGTGACAGAGGAAGATACAGAGGACAGGGTGAGATGGAAACGATTGATCTGCTGTGGCGACCCCTAACGGGAACAGCCGAAAGACAAAGAAGAAGAACCATCTGTTCTTTAGTGCATATTTACCTCCAACAACGGATCAATGTGTTATCATGAACGTAGAATGAGTCATTTTTTTTCACATGGAGGCGGGCCCCCCTCATGGAGGCAGCCATGTTGCATCGCCATCTTGATACAGTATCTCAAAAGGGACATACTGACGTTGCCTTTTGCATTGTGGAACACAGCCATAAGACTAAAGAAAAGAAGTACAGAAATCAGAGGCCGCTCCCCTGTACACTGTTTGCTAGTTGCTAGTGCAGGTTAACAAGTTTGACAACCCTCGGGTTTTTTTTTTTTTTTTTAAATGGAGGATCATACATATTGCTTATCACGAGAGAAGGCAAGGGAACGTGAATCCTCATCACCAAAGAAGGGAAACGCGAAGGGAGACAGCATCATTCCCGGTGATGGCATAATGCAATCTGTAAACTCACTACTAGGTGGCACTGAATCTGACACACTGTAGCTTTAAATACAAATATGACACAACAATGTATGTCATTGTGTCAATCTGCGAGTTATTCCAAAATATATGTAAAAAAAAAAGTTACAGTACACATCTACTGCAGAGCTGCTGTCTGAAAGCCACCTTTATCTAAGTAAACCAAATACACTGAGGATTTTACATAAAAACAAGGCTTATGACTTCCGGTGACATCATGCGGTGAGCAGCAACCTAGAAGCTGAGCTCCGTCCAACAAATTACTAAATAACCTAACTTAAATTATGACTCGACGTTGTATGGCATATCAACGATGGAAACAACAAGAACAAAAGCCACGACTACAAAACCAGAGATTTCGAAAGAGAAAAGCGATACTTTGAAGCCAAGTCAGCACAAAGCGAAAGGCAGTGAAGGCCCTGAGGCTAAAATATTAGCCAAGCTAGCAAAGCTCAGGTCAGACAACTTGGAAGGACATAATCAAACCCTTAAGAAGTTGGAGACATCAATGGCAGAACTAAAAGGGGAAATGACAAAATTAGAGAAAAGAACCACGGAGGTGGAAGAACGTGTAAGTGCTACCGAAGAAGACGGGAGACGATACGAGAGAGCCATACGCTATCTGCTACGCTGAGAGAAAGATTTGACGGCTAGATGTGAAGAATTACAGAACAGAATGAGACGCAACAACATGAGAATATACCGGGTACCTGAGGGGAGCGAGGGGAAAGACGTGAAAAGTTTGTCGAGGAGTTGATTCGTTCAGTTCTCGAACCGATGCCAGACGTTTCTATACAAATAGAAAGAGCATACCGCTCATTGACGTCTAAACCAAAGAAACCCAATGATCCCCCCAGATCCCTGATGGTCAGGTTCCTTGATTATTCCATCAAAGAGAAGATACTCCGACAAGCATGGAGCCAACAGTTAATGTACAAAGATGAACAAATATACTTCGACCATGATTATTCTCCGGAACTGCAAAGGAAGAGGGCAAGTGTGCGAGAGATTATCAAACAACTGAAAAAGAAGAGCATTAAAGCCAAGTGCCTTTATCCAGCGCAACTCAAACTGACCACTGAAACGGGGGATCATACATACCCCACGCTGAAGGATGCCTTCTCAAAATTGGCCGAGTACAACATTTATCCAAAGGTCGACGAAAAAGCGCAGGTGGAGGAGGAATTACGTCTCAGCGGGTGGCATGTCGTGGGTGAGACAGAGGAGGTTGCCGTGGGCGGGATTCCATCTGTGGATCCAGAGGCCCATATCGAATAAGCTGGGAAGTCATCAATGTCGAGACTGTATATTTCAAGGTGTGCCAAATGTTAGGACTATCATTACTTCCTGTGTCTTCTCCATGGGACGGAACTCAACTGAACTGTGAGTACACTCGCATTGAGCAGCAACCAATCCGAGAACGGGACGGCAGTAGCAAAGACACTTTGTGTTTACCCCACAGAGGACTTGTCACCATCATCTGCCCAAGATACACTGGGATATGCCTTGCTTAATTTACAGGGCTTGGTTTTCTTATTTGGTTATAGGCTTATAGCAAACATACTGGGTATGTGGAAGTTCAGTGTTCAGGTTTATACATGTTACATATTTTGTTTTATTTGTTATTGTCACCTTGAAAGATTACTGGTTGGGTTACTGATGCAAGAATGTCATTACAGGGGGTTAAATGTCAAGGAGTAGTATGAAACAGCATAAGAACAGTTATGAATAGTTTGAACTGTATTACTTACAATGTGAAGGGATTAGGCAATCCAATCAAAAGGAAAAAAAATATTGAGCTATCTAAAAAAAATTACAATGTTCTATAGCCATGCTCCAGGAAACCCATTTGTCAGAGAAAGAGCACCTTAAACTTAAAAGGGAATGGGTGGATCAAGTTTTCAGTTCATCTTTTGAAAGGGGGAGGAGGCGAGGGGTGGCCATCCTCTTTAATAAATCAGTATATTTCAATCATACAGAAACAGAGATAAAGAAGGTAGATATATTATTGTAAAGGGAGATATAAAATGGTATAAAAAATAACCCTGCTCAAGCTATATGCCCCAAATGAGGATAGCCCTGTCTTTTTTAGACATAGCTGGCTTACTAGCCGACATAATGGAAGGGGCGGTGTTAATAGGGGGAGATTTTAATTGTGTCATGAGCCAATATGTAGACAGGTTACCAGCAGGGGGCAGCACTGTATCTAGAAAGTCAACTACACTACAGGCAATGACAAGTGAACTTGGCCTAGTGGATGTATGGCGGCGTTTACATCCCAAAGAAAAGGACTTCACCTTTATGTCACAGGTACATGGCAGCTATTCCAGGCTACACATGATACTAATATCAGGACCAGATCTGTATAGGGTTAAAGAGTGCAAAATAGAGCCAATCACCATATCAGACCATGCGCCGGTCACCTTAAAGATGGATTTAGGGCCAGTAAAATCATTTAAGTACTGGAGACTCAATGTATCATTATTAAATGATGATACAATTAAACAAGAAATCCGCCAGGAATTAAAACATTATTTTGAGGCAAATGAAAACGACACAATTTCTCCAGTAACTTTGGGGGAGGGGGCTACGGCTGTGATGAGGGGTTGTATTATTGCGATCTCCTCTAGATAAAAAAAAAAAACAGAGGTTGAATGGTCAGAACAAGCTAGAAGAAAAAAATAAAGCAACTAGAAAGAGAGCATCAACAATCTAACAAAGAAGAAACTTTACATGCTCTGAAGGAGACAAGGAAAGAATTGAATGACCTATTAACTTACAAAACGGAAGGGGCTTTAAGATTTATAAATAGAAAATACTACGAAATGGGGAATAAAGCAAGCCGACTACTAGCATTCCAACTGCGGAAAGCGCAAAGTAGCAGGGCAGTTCACAAAATTAAATGCCCAGATAAGGGTGAAATCTTAACACAACCCACATACATCACAAAGGCTTTTGCCACACACTATAGAAAACTATATGAGGAACAGTCAGACCCACAAAGAAATGAGAAGATGGAGTCTTTTTTTAGATCCATCAACCTGGCTAAACTTACATCAGAAGAGGCTGATATGGTGGCAATGCCAATTACAGAAGAAGAAATCAAAGATACTATTTCACAACTTAAAAATAACAAATCTCCTGGAACCGATGGTTTCTCAGGGGAATATTATAAAACCTTTGTAGGTGAGCTGACTCCAATTCTGTGCAAGGTTTATAACTATGCATTAAAAGAAGGACAAGTGTTATACATAAAGAAAACAAAGACCCGACCCTATGTGCATCATATCGCCCCATCAGCCTTTTGTGTGTTGATTTTAAAATCCTTACTTCAATAATAGCAATAAGAATTCAGAGAATCATACATAAGCTGGTAAAGCCTGATCAAACTGGGTTTATCAATAACCAACATGGTGTTGATAATGTTAGGAGAGCCCTAAATCTACAGTTTATTGCAGCCAAAAGGACCACTCCTTCAATGCTGCTTAGCCTAGACGCACAGACAGCGTTCGATAGGGTCTGCTGGTCTTTATTACAACAGACTCTCCGACATATGGGCTTCAACGACACATTTATTAACTGGATTTGCCTATTTTATAAAAACCCTAAATCTAGAATAAGAGTAAACGGGTATTGCTCAGACTTTTTCCCACTGAGCCGTGGCACTCGCCAAGGAGACTCCTTATCTCCCTCTTTATTTGCCTTAAGCATAGAGCCACTGGCAGAACTAATAAGATCAAACCCTCTAATATTGGGCATCCCCAATGATGGAGGGAGTCAACACAAATTAGCTCTGTTTACTGATGACATATTGTTATTCATAGACCGGCCCATGGATTCAATCCCTGCACTCTTAGATAGTTTACAAAAATACAGTGAAGTATCTGGATATAAGATAAACACTAGCAAATCAGAAGCAATGATGATAAGTGGTGAATGGCCCCAACAATTAGATAGTATAGTATCATTTAGGAAATCCAAAAATGGGTTTAGATATTTAGGAGTCATTCTGACACCGAAGCCATCACAGCTTTTCCATTGTAATTATGATAAACTAATTAAAGAGATCAACCAAGATATAAGTAGATGGGATGTGCTACCTCTGTCCATGTTTGGTAGAATAGAGTCAGTAAGAATTAATGTTTTACCTAGGCTCCTCTTTTTATTTCAGTCTTTACCGGTTCCTGTTCCACAATCAACAATTAAGTGTCTTGAAAAACGCATTTCAAAATTTATTTGGCAAAATAGAAGACCAAGAATACGCTTAAAAATACTGATGGCAAGCAAAAAAAGGGGTGGGCTGGGATTACCTAATTTTAAAATGTACTATTGGGCAGCCCAACTCAGGGCAATAGTGATATGATGACCAAAGCCGAAGAAACTGGATGGCTTGTTGTGGCTGGCGTGCCTGGCTGGCTTTTGTGTGTCTTTTGTTTGTCTTTTGGTTTTCCTTCCAGGTGGTGCGCATTTGGGACTGAGTGGCTGTGTAGCTGAGTTTATCAGGACCTCACCCTGATCACCTGAGGCTGATCACGTGCAGCTCGTCAGGACTCACAGCTGTGGTGCATCTACATGGATTGGAACATGGTAGCATTTAAGTCTGGAGTACACAGTGTGTATTTGCCAGAGACTCGACCTTGTGACCAGGCGGGTGAGATCGTCGTCTCAAGAGCCATCTCATCATCAGTGGATGCAGAGAACGTCCAGGTTTGATGCATGGTCTGTGAAAGAGGAGGGGGTGAGGTCTCACGCTCGTCAGCACACTTCCTGAGGTACGTTAGATTTTGTGACTAACATTTATACAGTCAGTAAATGTGGTGTCCCTCACACCTTATTATATTGAGCTGTATGTTGGTCGTTTAAATCAGCTTCCACTGCAGTGGAGTTTTGTGAACAGGGTGTTCTATGCCTGCAGGGTGGGAAGCTGATTAGTAATTAAGCCAGGAAGTGTTTGCTGTTTGTACACCTTTGAGTGGTCTCTCTGTGTGTTGAGTGTGGACTCACATAATGATTTCTTCTTTCACAGACTCGGTTTGTCGCGGCCACCTGGGGGGTGTCGGCGGGGTCCTTGGGTCCGAACTGGTTCTGGCTCCGGACCGTTAGCGCTGCTGGGAGCGCACCGCATTCCACCACGCCAGACCGCGCACTTTTATATTTTTCACATCACTGTTATGTTTATTAAACTCTGTTATCCTTTGTACCGTGCTCTGCTTATTTTATACTGGGTCCTTCAAACGCTGGTCGGTTCTCCGGGCTGCGTCCAACACATAACATGGCTATCCATTGAACAGAATTCTTTGACAGTGGTATCATTGTCTGTGCTTCCTTTTCTTGACCAAAGGGCTCAGAAGATAAAAATAGATAATATATGGGTTAAACACACGCTAAAGATTTGGAACACTACACAAAAACAAATAAAAGGCTCTGTGGCTTTATCAAGGGTAATGCCTATTTTGGGAAACTTTGATTTTCTCCCATCATTGACAGACTTGGCATTTAGGAGATGGGCAGAAAAGGGTCTGGTCAGCATTGACCAATTGTTTGAAAACAACACACTAAGATCATTTTCACAACTCCAGGAAAAATTTGATCTGCCTACAAATGACTTGTTTAGATTCATACAGATACGAAGTTACCTCACTAGACACACAGACTGGGATAGTATAAAAAGAGATCCAATGGAGGTTGAAAGGTATTTTATAGAGATTTCTCAACATAACATATCATCCAAACATCAAGTGTCAAATATGTATATGAATCTTTTGAAAGACACTTCAGACAATACCATACATATTAAAAGTGAGTGGGAATTAGAACTCAATGCAATTATAGAAGATGAAGCTTGGGAAAATATGTTTAGCAAGTCATAAAGGGATTGGGAGCCAAAAGTGGAAAGAATTTGACTGGAAAGTGAAATTGAGATTCTTCAGAACACCTCTCAAGGTGTCAAAGTTTTCAAGTAATACCCCCAACACTTGCTGGAGGAACTGTGGGATGGTTGGGGACTATGCCCACATATTCTGGGACTGCCCAGTGATACAAACTTTTTGGAAACACATTAAAGAAGAATTGGACACTGTCTTCAGAGTTGATATCCCTCTGGACCCTTTAATTTTCTTACTGGAGAAGATACCAGAAAACTTGCTCTCTAAGGACCAATGCTACATGTTACATATTCTGTTAATGACTGCGAAGAAAATGATTACTGTTAATTGGATGCAGCCAGGTGCACCCACAAAAGCTCAATGGATACAGAAGATTGAGCAGATACATACCATGGAAAATATGACTGCTATTTTACAGTTTAAAGTACCACTATTCATAAGAAGATGGGCCCGTCATTCTGGGACTGAAATTATGCTAACATCTTAAATGTAATGTACAATTCTATATCATGCATTTACCTTGACCCTGTACAACCAAGAATTGCTGTATAACATTTAATGACTAGGTGACCTGTTGTCTGTTTTTTGTTTTTTTGTCTCAGTTGTTGTAATTGGTTTTGTTTTATTTGTCTATTTGTTTGTAGCCTCTTATGGAGGGTTAGGTTGTGTATATTTGTATTGAATGTATGTCTTTGTTTGTATTGCCTGCAAGTTTGAGAAAGGCAATAAAGTAAAAAAAAAAAACAAGGCTTATTTTAAATTTTTTTTAGAAAGGAGTGCTCGCTTAGTTCAGTAGAAATTCTGGACTTGGGTAACCAAACATGAGGAAGTCACCCTGGTACCGAGTGTAAAGATGCCTGATGTCCCGCTTGCCTGAGAAGTAGTGCTCCACCTTGGACCTGTTGTAGCGGGTGATGCCTGGAGGAATGGCCGGATAGGACACCAACTGATCGATGCCTGCTGCTCTGAGGATGTGGGGGGCGTCTTGCTCCAGTGTCTCATGGTGACCCACCACGCTGTACTGGATTTCACACGGTGCGCATAACTCTGTGTAAGTAACCCAGTGGATGATGTTGTCACCAAACTGCCGGTCCATACGAGTGCGGCCTTCCATGTCACCCAAGTACCGGACAAAGTCCTCAAAGTGCAGTCCAGAGGCGGTGTTGTCGCTGTTGCGGTGGCTCTTGCGGTACTTACGGATAATGGCTGGAGCTATGTCATGCTTATACCAAGCCTCAGAGCGTGGGTTCTTTATGAACTTGTCTTTGAATGCAGAAATCAGGCGCTTAAATGGATCTCTCACAGTGAAAAATTTAAAATAGGTGTTCAATCTGTTGAGACACACAGGAAGTAACTGGTGAGTCACACCAGATGTCAATGCAATCTTACAAATGTTTTGAAATCTTGAAGAGGAGGTAGGGTTGAGGAGGAGTGGCTGAGGAGCAACGCTTTGCTTATGTGATGAAGTTTGGCATTAGTGCTTCATCTAGTGGCAAAAAAATAAATTTAGACCTTTAAGTCAACATTTTTTGGTAAACCCTTCCGTTAAAACGAAAGTCTACACCAGTGGTTCTCAATCTTTTTACAGTGAGTACCACCTTAGAAAATATTTGGCTTTCCAACTACCACCATTACAAATAGAATTAAAATGATTTAATTCAACTCAATTTATTTGTATAGCGCCAAATCACAACATAGTCACTCCAAAGCCCTTCACAAGGCTAAGGTCTAACCTTACACACCATCCCATGTGCAAGCACACTGGCAACAGTGGTGAGGAAAAACTCCCTGGAAGAATTAAAGTGCACTTGTGTTCGGATCTTAGTTACAGCACAGCAGCTCAAACTAGGAGAAAGCAGCATGGATTACTATGATTTACATCCGTTTAAAGTTGAAGGCTTAAAGTGTTTTTGCATTTGTCATGGACCGCCTGTGACATCCAGGACTGTGTCCGGCAGTAAAGAACTGAATAAGCGAAGCGCGCATCACATCTGCGCATGCATGGGTTAGACGGGGGCAAAAATTCCAGCTCCCAAACTCACACCGCTCCCACTGAATTTCGTATACAGTAGCATTAGCGGACTGTAAAAGTTAAGGCTTTTACAGGGATTGTTTCAAAAGCTTTAAGCCTTAAGCGACACATACAGTAATGACAGGGGCGCATTGTGCTGTTTTCAAAAGCTCGAACAGAATTTATAGGCTTGAAAGGTGGCTGAAAACACATGATTGCAAAGCTCCGCCAAGTCCACACAAAGACGGAAAGAAGAAATGTGGTCGTAAACCTCTGTTGATTCTACACAATTTCACCACAGAAAATAAAGATCCAGATGGTCGTAAAAGATGGACTAATATTGTAAGTTTCTTGCACACATTTATTTTGTCAATATTGTTGTGGGCTGGGGTGATTGGCTGGTTTGGTTTTTGTTTTCTGTTTCTCCCACCAGGTGGTATGCATTCAGGACTGAGTGGTTGAGCATCAGGACCTCACCCTGAACACCTGAGGCTTATCACGTGCAGGTCATCAGGACTCACAGCTGTGGTGTATTTTGTCATAATCAGAGATTGCTGCATTTAAACCTTGAATGCACAGTGTGTGATTACCAGACTCGACCTTGTGAGCAGACGTGTGAGATTGACGTCAGGAGAACAATCTCACCATCACGGACGCAGAGACCGCTCCAGGTTTGACGCCACAGTCTGTGAAGGAGGATTGGGTGAGGTCTCACGCTCTTCAGCACACTTCCTGAGGTAATTTGGTTTTGGTGACTTTTATGAAGTAATGACAGTGGATTAGGTGTCCCTCACACCTTGTGTTAGTGAGCTGTCACGTTATGCTAATTGTCTAATCAGCTTCTGCTGCAGTGGAGATTTGAACTGAGTTGTTCCGTGCCTGCAGGGTAAGAAGCTGATGTATAGATTTAAGCCAGGAAGTGTTTGCTGATTGCGTGCACCTTTGAGTTGTGTCTCTCTGTGTGGAGTTGGACTCACCTCACGTTTTCTTTCTTCATAGACTCGGTTTGTCGCGGCCACCTGGGGGTGTCGGCGGGGTCCCTGGGTCCGAACTGCTGTGGCTCCGGACCGTTTGCGCTGTGAAGAGCGCGCTGTGTTTTCACCTCACCAGACCGCGGACGTTTTAGTTGTTTAGCACTACTACACTGTTATGTTTATTAAATTCTGTTATCTTTTGAACCGTGCTCTGCTTATTTCATGCTTGGTCCTTTCAAATGCTGGGTCGGGGCTCCGACCGCGTCCGAAACATAACAGTAGTCTCTGGCCATTTAACAATGGACCAGCGGAAGCAGAGACGGTATTTTTGCCGGGAAGGCTGCAGCAGATGTTGGAATAGATCCGGGATCAGTTGCGGGTGTGCCCCGCCCGGGTTGTGCGCGTTGGTGCGTGCATGGCAGAGTTTACAGCTTGGGTCGCGTCGCACCCCGCTGTTACGGCTGTAACCCCGTCTCCTCCCGCGCGGCTGGCTCCGACACCTGTTGTAGCAGCCCCGGTGGTATTTAGTTTGCACATTAAGCTGTTTGGTATAACCTGCTGTTATTTACAGCAGTGTGAATTGGTTTTTACTCTGTCACCACGGGGATTTTCTTTTTTGGCACTTTGGCTCCCTCTGTTGGTGACAGAGTCACAGTACCGTTCAGGTTCAAAGGATGGAAAACAATGTTTTTCCATTCTTTGCACTTGACGATGTAGGCCAATGGTAGTTTTTTTTTATTGGTCTATTATCCGTTTCTTGTTTTAGTATGAGGTGTTTTTATCAGGGGTTAATTTGTTGTTTTTGTGGGTTTTTAAAGCACTGTCTGTGGTCTGGTGGAGTTGAAAATGCAGGCTGTCTGGAGCATAGTTGGACCCAGGTGACTTTATGTTAGTCTGTTAGTCTTTCTTTTTTATTTCTTTTGGTTTCACCTCCCAGGGTTTGATGGGACGGTCCTCTGGGGGGTGATGGGGGGGGGGGGGGTAATTGGGTTGTTTTTTCTTTTTTGTTTTTGTTATGCCCTCTCTTCTCCTCTGGCTCCAGCCGTGTGAGCCGTACGTTGTCGGCGTTGCTGGAGTGGTGCAGTTTGGTTATGCTGGGCGTTTCCCAGGTAACCTCTGCACCCGGGAGGGGGGGGGGGGGTTGGGTTTTTTTTTTTTTAATTCCCTTTGCAACCTCCAGCCTTGGCGCGCCTCTGTGCCGTTTGCCATTGGCGTTGCTGGGGTGGTGCAGTTCGGTTATGCTGGGCGTTTCCCAGGTAACCTCTGCACCCGGGTGGGGGGGGTTTAGGGGTTTTTTTTTTGTTACTTCCCTGTTCCACCTCCGGCTTCAGCGCGCCTTTGAGCCGTACGCCATCGGCGTAGCTGAGGTTTGGGGCAGTGGAATATACCCGCAGCTGGTGGCTGGTTTAAAAGTCGGAGGGGTGGCGCCATATGCCATTACCGCTGTTCCACTCCTCCTGGTTGACTTTTGGGGTATAGTCGTGGTTGGTGACACTGGACGTATTTCCAGTTTCCACTGCGCTGAGGGGGTGGGGTTGTTGTTTTGTTTGTATGTTTTTTTTTTTTTTTTCCCCCAGTTTCCGCCCTCAGGGTGTGACTGTGGTGTCCTCTGGGGGGGAAAGGACTGTGGGGCCATCTAGCCGTAGACGGCCGGGGCTGGGTCTGTTAGTCATGGGGGGGGGGCGTCTCCTGGGTTTGATGGAACGGTCCTCTGGGAGGCGCTGGGAGTCCCCGTGGGTGACTTTGGATCCCAGAGAGCCCTCGGCTGTGGTTATTACTCCTGGAGCTGGCGGGATGTCCTCTGGGGGGTGTTGGTCCCTACATGTCGTCCGGGGGGGGGGGGGGGGGGGGGGGGTTTAGTGTTTTCTTTTGTTTGCAAGCTTAAGTTTGGGTTGTGTTTTTTCTTTTCTCCTCTTCCCGGGGTTTGATGGAACGGTCCTCTGGGGAGGGGGGGTTGGTATGGTTGTTTGTGTTTGTCTTTTTTTTGTTTATGACCAAGCAGACTTTAACACATAGTCGGAAGAAGGCTGAGTGCACAGGTTTAAGAACTCCTGGCCAAACTTATGCAAAGTGAACTAAAGCATGAGTCGACAGGAATGAACGCAAAGGTGGAGACTCTAACAGGTTTGCTAAACGAAACAGACGGCAAGACCATTCAAGTCAACAAGGGATGTCTCTGCACTGGAGTGTCAGCTGCGGAGCAGTCTGCTGCAGACAGGCTCAGGATGGGAAAGGACGGGCTCCAGGATGAGAGTGATGGTCTCGGCACGGAGTTCCCTGTTGACAGAGAAGAGGCGGCTGGGAGCGTGCGTTATCCAGCTGAGGGAAGAGCTGGAGAGGCTCAACATTGAGATGATCAATGACTGCATGAATAGATTAACGTTGCAGGTGGAGCAGCTGATGATGGAGCTGTCATCAGAGCACAGTAACGCACAGCTCCTGGAGACGGGCCTTTCCCAGCTGGATCGTCAGCACAAGGAGCTGAAGCTGCAGGAGGTGTTTTTTGTTCCCAGCCACATTCCAGCCATGGTCCCTGGAGGGGGGCTTTGTTTTTCCTGGCCCAGGTCCGTGTGGTCGCCGGGAGGCTTCCCGTGAGGGTGGGGTACTGTTGTGGGCTGGGGTGTTTGGCTGGTTTGGTTTTTGTTTTCTGTTTCTCCCACCAGGTGGTATGCATTCAGGACTGAGTGGTTGAGCATCAGGACCTCACCCTGAACACCTGAGGCTTGTTATCACGTGCAGGTCATCAGGACTCACAGCTGTGGTGTATTTAGTCATAATCAGAGATTGCTGCATTTAAACCTTGAATGCACAGTGTGTGATTGCCAGAGACTCGACCTTGTGAGCAGACATGTGAGATCGACGTCAGGAGAACAATCTCACCATCACGGACGCAGAGACCGCTCCAGGTTTGACGCCACAGTCTGTGAACGAGGATTGGGTGAGGTCTCACGCTCTTCAGCACACTTCCTGAGGTAATTTGGTTTTGGTGACTTTTATGAAGTAATGACAGTGGATTAGGTGTCCCTCACACCTTGTGTTAGTGAGCTGTCACGTTATGCTAATTGTCTAATCAGCTTCTGCTGCAGTGGAGAATTGAACTGAGTTGTTCCGTGCCTGCAGGGTAAGAAGCTGATGTATAGCTTTAAGCCAGGAAGTGTTTGCTGATTGCGTGCACCTTTGAGTTGTGTCTCTCTGTGTGGAGTTGGACTCACCTCATGTTTTCTTTCTTCACAGACTCGGTTTGTCGCGGCCACCTGGGGGGTGTCGGCGGGGTCCCTGGGTCCGAACTGCTGTGGCTCCGGACCGTTTGCGCTGTGAAGAGCGCGCTGTGTTTTCACCTCACCAGACCGCGGACGTTTTAGTTGTTTAGCACTACTACGCTGTTATGTTTATTAAATTCTGTTATCCTTTTGAACCGTGCTCTGCTTATTTCATGCTTGGTCCTTTCAAACGCTGGGTCGGGGCTCCGATCGCGTCCGAAACATAACAAATATCCTGAAACTGTGCTGCCGTTTTCATGCATCTGCTTGTAACTGTAATGTCGCGCCATGAATGACGTGGCGCGTAATATTGTAAAATTGACATGTTCTATAAACAAACCATGCATGCACACATCATTGTATGTCTGTCAACTTATCAAAACAAATGTGACACCAAAGAGGTTATATGTGAGACTTATCGTCATTATGAAGCCGGTGGAGTAGCGATTTCTCATCCCTGCTTAGCAAATATTCTGCATTATCATATACCTATAAATGATACGCCAATATGACTGGATAAAACACTAAAGAATAAATAGCAATACACCCTTTTCGCGGACGGGTAATATTTTTCATACCACCGGAGTCAGCCAATCCGGACAGCGGAGCGGCGCCACGACGAAGAGGACAGAGCGGTCAGAGGAACGGTGAAATACTGATTAGGTTGATCGTTAAAATTAAATTTGTTAGTTCTAAAAGCCATCATAATTATTTATAGGAAAACATTCTATTTTTCTTTCTACTAAGGTTTGAACTTTGAGTGTTTACACAGGAGAGAAAAGTGAGAAAATGTTAATGCCTGTTTGAGAAAAGTCTATAAAGTGTGTAGTGAGGGGTTTTACAGCTTTAAAACATCTATAATAATTGTAAAAAAAAAAATAAAAAAAAAACGCTGACTACTTCGCAGATTTCACCTATCGTGGGTTATTTTTAGAACGTAACTCCCTTTCGCGGCCTCGCAGTTTCGCGGATTTTTTTTTGTGCAATTTTGCATGCTTCTTCGTCTTGTTTTTTTTTTTGTTTGTTTGTTTTTTTTTTTAACAGGGTATTGTGTTCGGTGTCCTTATCAGGCGGGCCGGTCGTGGCATCGGTCGGCATCACCGCGATTGCTCTCACTGCCTTCGATTCACTTACTGAGTCTGCGGGCTCGGTAAGTGCAGCAGCGGGCCACTCACACCGCCCCCCCCGTCTGCTGTGCCGAGCTGCAACCAACTCCAGCAACAGGTCCAGAGACTACACTCGCTGTTTTGATGCGCAGCGCCCGCTGCATGGTCTCGGTAACCGCAGCCGCAGAGCTCCGTGGCCATGACTTGGATTTTTTGCGGGTCCCGCATCCGTACCCCCGGAGGCAGTGAGCAAAGGGAGAGCACGCGCATTGTGTTCTGTGTGCATTTATCATTCGGCCTCAGGGTGTATGGTTTTCTGAAGGGTGTATAAAGCCATATCCAGTGGTGAACAACTTGATAACTGATAATACCCACAGTTTCGGTCTCTGGACTTCGTCTAACCATCCGTCAGTTGCCTTCAAGGGGTCAGAAATTTGTTTGTCTCCAACTATCAACAAGGACTGGTCATTTTCGACAGCAGCGCTCTCTTCCTCGTTTGTCGGCACTAGTACAGATGCAGCACACGCAAGCACAACCAGCTCTTCTTTCCATTTCTGTCCACTGCTGTATGTAGTCCTGGTTGTAACAGGCAATCCGCGAAGCTTACAAAAACGCTTTAAATCATCAACTTTCCAGCGGTCGAAATGATCAAAATCACAGCACTCTTCGCTGCTTTCCGCCGCCATAGCTTGTGGGTTGGTAGCCGAAAAATTTAGCCTACCCATAATGCACCGCGTGGCCTGAGACGCGCACTTGGCTAATTCTCTCACAGCATCCAGAATCTGCAGTGCATTTTGACAGAGGAGAAGAACAGAGAAGTTGTCAAAATGACTGCATGTCCTTGCAAACTAGAGAGTGGATACCTGATCCGAATCCAGCGGGATGGGTCGGGTTCAGACAAGTATTTCAAAATCATCCTCAGGTTGGGTCGGGTTTGGTCACATCAGCACAAATACACTGAACGTACAGAACGTTTGTGAAACAGTGTCACAGCCCTGCCACTGCAACCTCAGCTGCTCATAATTAATGACAATGTTGTCTTTTTTTTTTTTTTTTTGTCTTGGTGGATCATTAATGGGATTTATTTTTACCCTGAGCAGAATGCTGAAGAGATGACAGATGGCATAATGTTTGCATCAAGTGAAGCACACCTGTTGGCCCCAGCATGCAGAGTAAATAAAAAGTCTGCCCTGTTGCGTCCTTTCAGCTGGATTCATCACAGCCTGACAGAAACCGTTGTCCACGTAAGACGCCCTTGTTTTGGAAGATGACATCTGGAAATACTTTAAATCATTATTGTGGAAACTGCTTGTGAATAAACAAAGAAGCATGTGTTAAAGGTTTCAGAATAATGAATTGACGTGCACCTATTTGCATCGACAATGACGGACGGCCCTTGTCCACGTAACATAACAGGCCTACACGCATGTGGGAGATTTTTGCCAGTTTATAACTGCACTCTTGTCACATTTGTCTGTTACAGCAGAAACTGATTTGCAGCTCGTTATCTGAAGCGTGTGTTAGCAGAGTCCCACTATTATGAAGCATTGCTCCATTTCACCTCACTTTCAGCAGAGAGCGGTGTCAGATCGGTGTTGTTTAAGTGTCGAGGCAGTTAAGCTGTTAAATCCTTCATTATGAATCGTCTGCTCCCTTTGGTTGTATTGATTCAGTGAAAATTTGTTGAGTTATCTTTAACCTTATTTGAAATAAAGCAGCTGGCTTAATTACACTATAAAAAATTAGTTTGTTTGGTTGACTCGGTGTACCACGAGGGAGCTTGCGTACCATATTTTGAGAACTGTAGGTCTACACATATGGAAGCATATTGCATTCACTGGTTAAAAATAAAAGAATTGGACCCCTGATCTCGTAATTACAAGAACAAAATCAGGGGTCTAATTCTTTTTTCTTCTCCACTGTGGTGGTGTACAGAAGCAAAATTACAGAAATTGCCATTAGCTTGGTTTCCTTTACAGATTTGTGCAAAAGCCAAGCAATATTTTTAAGCAATAAGGCTTCATTTTTGTACAATATACTGTAGTTCAAGTGGCATTTGTGAATCTATCTCCATACTGTAGTGCCTGATAAAAGTTTATCCAAAGTCATCAGCTATTGATGAATGACAGTTGATCATGTAGTAACGTCCAAGGGATCGGAGATCACAGGTATTGAGCTTTGGGTCTGTACCTTTGCCCTTTACGCACTGACATTCCTCAATATTCCTCCAATCATTTAAGGATATTATGCACTGTAGAGGCAGAAATACACAAATCCCTTCCAAACTTTCTTTGAGGAACACTGTTTCTAACCATTTCAGTAATTTTCTCACACATTTATTGCCAAACTGGAGATCTTCTGACCCATCTTTGCTTCTCAAAGACAGGATTTTGTGGACAGCACTGCTTTTTTTTTACCAAACCATGATTACAATCACCTGTTGTTTTTGCAAAAGGTGTTCCAGGTGTGAATGTAGGAATGGAATATTTTAACAAATGAAATGAAGTTGACCACACAAAACATACTGTCTGCAATGAAATATGTTAAAAATGTTAAGAACTACTGCAGTTTTTATTTTTAATTTATTTGCATCGTCCATTCTGTCCCAACCATTTCTGATTCCAGGTTGCAGAATGTCATGTGACCTTTTCTGTACCTAATGTGACCTATAATTGCAGACAAGTTTTCATTTCAGTTTTGAGAAATAATTATTTTTCAAATCACCTGAAAAACCACCTCATGCTAGTGTAAAAAAAAAAGTTGCGATCTTTGAGCACCCCCCAAATACCTTTGTTTACATCAAGTGTATTTTCAATTAACTATTTCAAATTGCATAACGGAAGCCTACCTACTGTCCAACTACTTAAGAACCTTACTGTTGTGTCCACCTGTACCTTGCTGGGCAACAGTACCGTTGGCAGTTGTTAGTAATTTGGGCCTCGGCCAATCCAGGATGGAAGAACCACACATAAGAGATGAAATGCCACGGGCATATTTGTACATTTTTTTTCATTTATTTGAAGCACATTCTTTCTGGGTCGATACTAACCTGTGCGTAACTTCCTGCGGAGTGAATGATGAGAGACGTGGCAGGCCGTTTTTTTCATGATCATGAACAAGGTTCTCTGGGATCTCTTCCACAGTGGAGAACACTCCTGACATTCAACACATCATGAATATAGACGTGCATATAGTTGTCTGCATCACTGTTGTTTTAATTTCTAGCACATTCCTGTCAGACTTTCATGTTACAGCATTTAAGCATCTGTGATGAAATACGATGTGCTTTGTGAATTTGTACTTACCGTTGAGTACAATGAGGACCTTTTTCCACTGTGTGTTGCCCACTTTGGGCGTCTGGCAGAACAAGATCTTGTGTTTGTCACAGACAAATATATGGTCCAGGACAAACTTGCTGATAGAGACACGAGTCAAATGCCTGAGGGTGCTGTTCTTACATATCGTGGAAAGCTGCTCGATCCGCTTCTCAGAGACTGAGTGCCAATCTGCTGCGGAATGGATCGCTGAGGGCTGACATACAAACACAACTGGTTTTAATATGACACAAAACCTGATTCAAGCTACTTCAGCTTCAGTTCTCCTGTGAAATCAACTTACTTGAAAGTGAAAAGCACCTCAACCCTCTGAATTGAAATGTGCATAAACCCTGAATCTAAACATTTTTCAGCAATTTGTACTTATACTCTGAAAATGTGTTTAAATTTAAGCCCACTTCAAACCAGGCTTGTGGTAGAAAAATAAAACTGCCATTGAAATTGAGGTACTAGTAGCGGAGAGTAAACACACAACATGAATTAATCCTCTCCCTCCCAACTCTTCTGTACTTTGCTGCACAGTGAAACCGTCTGATAAGACCAATGATTAAGTTGTGCACATATCATTCATCACAGAACCTACTGTGGACAAACTGTATCTGTAAAATTCCCATTTAAGTCAAAATGGGAGCATTGGTACTGTCAAGACATGAAGTTTGTAAAATGTGTAAAAAAAAAAACAAAAAAAAAAAAACAAAAAAAAAAAAAATATATATATATATATATATATACACACACACACACACTCAACAAAAATATAAACGCAACACTTTTGGTTTTGCTCCCATTTTGTATGAGATGAACTCACAGATCTAAAACTTTTTCCACATACACAATATCACCATTTCCCTCAAATATTGTTCACAAACCAGTCTAAATCTGTGATAGTGAGCACTTCTCCTTTGCTGAGATAATTCATCCCACCTCACAGGTGTGCCATATCAAGATGCTGATTAGACACCATGATTAGTGCACAGGTGTGCCTTAGACTGCCCACAAATAAAAGGCCACTCTGAAAGGTGCAGTTTTGTTTTATTGGGGGGGGATACCAGTCAGTATCTGGTGTGACCACCATTTGCCTCATGCAGTGCAACACATCTCCTTCGCATAGAGTTGATCAGGTTGTCAATTGTGGCCTGTGGAATGTTGGTCCACTCCTCTTCAGTGGCTGTGCGAAGTTGCTGGATATTGGCAGGAACTGGTACACGCTGTCGTATACGCCAGTCCAGAGCATCCCAAACATGCTCAATGGGTGACATGTCCGGTGAGTATGCAGCTTCCAAGAATTGTGTACAGATCGTTGCAACTTGGGGCCGTGCATTATCCTGCTGCAACATGAGGTGATGTTCTTGGATGTATGGCACAACAATGGGCCTCAGGATCTCGTCACGGTATCTCTGTGCATTCAAAATGCCATCAATAAAATGCACCTGTGTTCTTCGTCCATAACAGACGCCTGCCCATACCATAACCCCACCGCCACCATGGGCCACTCGATCCACAACATTGACATCAGAAAACCGCTCACCCACACGACGCCACACACGCTGTCTGCCATCTGCCCTGAACAGTGTGAACCGGGATTCATCTGTGAACACCTCTCCAACGTGCCAAATGCCAGCGAATGTGAGCATTTGCCCACTCAAGTCAATTACGACGACAGACTGGAGTCAGGTCGAGACCCCGATGAGGACGACGAGCATGCAGATGAGCTTCCCTGAGACGGTTTCTGACAGTTTTTGCAGAAATTCTTTGGTTATGCAAACCGATTGTTTCAGCAGCTGTCCGAGTGGCTGGTCTCAGACGATCTTGGAGGTGAACATGCTGGATGTGGAGGTCCTGGGCTGGTGTGGTTACACGTGGTCTGCGATTGTGAGGCTGGTTGGATGTACTGCCAAATTCTCTGAAACGCCTTTGGAGATGGCTTATGGTAGAGAAATGAACATTCAATACACGAGCAAGTTCTGGTTGACATTCCTGCTGTCAGCATGCCAACTGCACGCTCCCTCAAATCTTGCGACCTGTGGCATTGTGCTGTTTGATAAAACTGCACCTTTCAGAGTGGCCTTTTATTGTGGGCAGTCTAAGGCACACCTGTGCACTAATCATGGTGTCTAATCAGCATCTTGATATGGCACACCTGTGAAGTGGGATGGATTATCTCAGCAAAGGAGAAGTGCTCACTATCACAGATTTAGACTGGTTTGTGAACAGTATTTGAGGGAAATGGTGATATTGTGTATGTGGAAAAAGTTTTAGATCTCAGTTCATGTCATACAAAATGGGAGCAAAACCAAAAGTGTTGCGTTTATATTTTTGTTGAGTGTATATATATATATATATAAAATTTTGCCTGGGAGGAAAAGGATTAATAGTTTATTCATGAAATCCTTCACCTGATGTGATGAATTTAAAGCCAGCTTGGACACACGAGGACACACCTATTTAGTTCCCAACACCGTCCAGCTCTGAGCGCCACTGCTCTCTACATGTTCTAAAACACAAAGAGGGCTGATTACGTCCACTTCATCATAAACTGTATGTAGTCATTAGCATAAGTAAAGACACGTTACCATCTGCAGTTAGAATTTTTTAAGACATTAAAATTTCTACGATGGCATTTAAACTCAGTGAAAAGTAATCTCTACATCATGAATTAAAAGAAATACAAATATAAAAGCCAAAAAGATGGCGTGCATAAGTAAGTGCACCCTTTAGTACAACACATATTCACTTTTACATCCAATTTTTTTTCAGACAAGTCGGGATGGATACATAAACATTTCCAAGATACTAATTATGTCTTTGACTTAATTTACACTTAATACAAACAGTGTGATGTACACTAAAGTGTGCACATACTTATGTACACCATCATTTTGGGCTTTAAATTTTTTAAATTTCTTTTAACTGATGATTATTACTTTTCACTGTGACTTCAAAGGGCATCATTTGAGATTTTTTTCTTTTTACATCATAAAAAAATTCAAACATGTAAAGCTCAGCAGTGCACAAACCTTCATATCACTGTATGTGGTGACTTGAGTCCCGTGAGGTTGTTGAAGATACTGCTATTCATGAAAACTTAATTTATTTATATTTTATTCAATAGTTACACTCGATAATCTGTGCTCAGTAAACAAAACTGTGTCAACACACGTGTGATGTAACTAGTGAACGCAGCTTTTATTTCACATGAACTTTATTAACATTAGTGTACTCCTTCAGTTAAGAAAAACCATCAAAAAGGAGGCAACAGTCTCACAATTAACACTGTTTGTGCCACAAGTTCATATTATAAACAGTAGTAACATGTAAGAGAAATGCATGTTGGGATTTCATGTTGGACATTTACACAGTACATTTCTTGTTTTGTATTTTTATAATCCTTTCAAGTTCAGTGCTGGTTTCCATCCATGTGATCCTGCATCATTAACTGAACAAATGAGGTCAAAACAGTTGATATCATTTGTCAAGGCCTAAAAAAGCAGAATGGGTTTGAAAAACAGTCTCAGCTGCAGGACACAAAATGATTTCATGAACTTGGACTCACTGATTTTCACAAGACGTTTTTACACGCCCTGGACAAAGCAAATCTCTTGTGCAAAATGTAAACATGGAAGTAAAAAATATTTTAATATTAAAAAAAGAAAAAAATTCCAGTGTTTGATCAAATTTTGACTCCTCTATGTCATATTGCATCCATTCTCCCTCTTTGCCCAAATGTCAGCGGTTATCTTATGAGGGATAAAACACTGGAGTGATAAAAGTACAACATTGTAACAGGTGATCTTTCCAGTTCAACAGCTACAGTACAGTTTAAGGAGCCTGTCTGTCTGTGTGTGTGTTACTGACTTGACAGAAACACAAACTTTTAATATGAGAAAACATCATCCCTTCTCTCAGCTCTGCTTCAATTTTACACTTTCAATCTTCTTGGAAATGGAACAAAACGCAAAATTCTGCAGCTTTAATCACTGATGAGTCTCATTGTGGACACTGTTAATTGCTAAATGTTGTCCACCACTGATTTTCCATCCCAGCTCTTGCAGCAGCACATTCTCAGCATATTCAGTATAATCACAATATTAAAGTTAGAGTGTGCAGGATTTAGGGGCCCTAATTATTAGCAGTAATGGAATATAACATTCATAACCATCTGTTCTTTAGTGCATATTTACCACCAACAACAGATCAATGTGTTATCATGAACTTAGAATGAGTCATTTATATCTACAGAGGGCGAGCCCCCCTCACAGAGGCAGCCATGTTGCATCACCATCTTGATACAGTAGCTCAAAAGGGACATACTGACGCTGCCTTTTGCATTATGGAACACAGCCATAAGACTGAAGAAAAGAAGTACAGAAATCAGAGGCCGCTCCCCTGTATACTGTTTGCTAGTTGCTAGTGCAGGCTAACAAGTTTGACAACCCTCATTTTGTTTAAATGGAGGATCATACATATTGCTTATCATGAGAGAAGGCAAGGGAACATGAATCCCCATCACCAAAGAAGGGAAACACAAAGGGAGACAGCATCATTCCTGGTGATAGCATAATGCATTCTGTAAACTCACTACTAGGTGACACTGAATCTGACACACTGTAGCTTTAAATACAAATATGACACAACAGTGCATGTCATTGTGTCAATTGGCGAGTTATTCCAACATATATGTAAAAAAACAAAGTTACAGTACACATATACTGCAGAGTTGCTGTCTGAAAGCCACCTTTATCTAAGTAAACCAAATACACTGAGGATTTTACATAAAAACAAGGCTTTTTTTTTTTTTTTTTTTTTTTTTTTAGTAAGGAGTGCCCACTTAGTTCAGTAGAAATTCAGGACTTGGGTAACCAAACATGAGGAAGTCACCCTGGTACCGAGCGTAAAGATGCCTGATGTCCCGCTTGCTGATGCCTGAGAAGTAGTGCTCCACCTTGGACCTGTTGTAGCGGGTGATGCCTGGAGGAATGGCCGGATAGGACACCAACTGATCGATGCCTGCTGCTCTGAGGATGTGGGGGGCGTCTTGCTCCAGTGTCTCATGGTGACCCACCACGCTGTACTGGATTTCACACGGTGCGCATAACTCTGTGTAAGTAACCCAGTGGATGATGTTGTCGCCAAACTGGCGGTCCATACGACTGCGGCCTTCCATGTCACCCAAGTACCGGACAAAGTCCTCAAAGTGCAGTCCAGAGGCGGTGTTGTCGCTGTCGCGGTGGCTCTTGCGGTACTTACGGATAATGGCTGGAGCTATGTCATGCTTATACCAAGGCTCAAAGCGTGGGTTCTTTATAAACTTGTCTTTGAATGCAGAAATCAGGCGCTCAAATGGATCTCTCACAATGAAAAATTTAAAATAGGTGTTCAATCTGTTGAGACACACAGGAAGTAATTGGTGAGTCACACCAGATGTCAATGCAATCTTACAAATGTTATGAAACGTTGATATCAGTAAAGAGGAGGTAGGGTTGAGGAGGAGTGGCTGAGGAGCAAAGCTTTGCTTACGTGATGAAGTTTGGCACTAGTGCTTCATCTAGTGGCAAAAACAAAATAAATTTAGACCTTTAATTCAACATTTTTTGGTAAACCCTTCCATTAAAACTAAAAGTCTACACCAGTGGTTCTCAATCTTTTTACAATGAGTACCACCTTAGAAACTATTTGGCTTTCCAAGTACCGCCATTACAACTGGAATTAAAATGATTTAATTAAACTCAATTTATTTATATAGTGCCAAATCACAACATAGTCACTCCAAAGCCCTTCACAAGGCTAAGGTCTAACCTTACACACCATCCCATGTGCAAGCACATTGGCAACAGTGGTGAGGAAAAACTCCCTGGAAGAATTAAAGTGTTCGAAGAAACTAGGTTAGCATGGAGCATTTTGCACATCTTGACTCATCCACTGCATTGTGGGATCTTAGTTACAACACAGCAGCTCAAACTAGGAGAAAGCAGCATGGATTACTATGATTTAGATATGTTTAAATTGAAGTTGATGGCTTAAAGTGTTTTTGCATTTGTCATGGACCGCCTGTGACATCCAGGACTGTGTGTTAAAGGTTTGAGAATAACGAACTGACGTGCGCCTATGTGCATCGACAATGACGGACGGCCCTTGTCCACGTAACATAACAGGCCTACACGCATGTGGGAGATTTTTGCCAGTTTATAACTGCACTCTGTCAAGTTTGTCTGTTACAGCAGAAACTGATTTGCAGCTCGTTATCTGAAGTGTGTATTAGCAGAGTCCCACTATTATGAAGCATTGCTCCATTTCGCTTCTCTTTCAGCAGAGAGCGGTGTCAGATCGGTGTTGTTTAAGTGTCGAGGCAGTAAAGCTGTTAAATCCTTCATTATGAATGGTCTGCTCCCTTTGGTTGTATTGATTCAATGAAAATTTGTTGAGTTATCCTTAACCTTAATTGAAATAAAGCAGCTGGCTTAATTACACTATAAAAAATTAGTTTGTTTGGTTGACGGCGTACCACCAGAGGGAGCTCGCGTACCATATTTTGAGAACTGTCGGAAGCATATTGCATTCACTGGTTAAAAATAAAGAATTAGACCCCTGATCTCTTAATTACAGGAACAAAATCAGGGGTCTAATTGTTTTTTTTTATCCAGTGAATGTAACACGCTTCTGTATACACACTATAAGCGCCTCCTGATTTTTATTTCTTCTCCACTGTGGTGGTGTACAGAAGCAAAATTACAGAAATTGCCACTAGCTTCGTTTCCTTTACAGATTTGCACAAAAGCTAAGCAATATTTTTAAGCAATAAGGCTTCATTTTGTACAATATACTGTAGTTCTAAGTGGCATTTGTGAATCTATCGCCGCACTGTAGTGCCTGATAAAAGTTTCTCCAAAGTCATCAGCTATTGCTGAACAAGGTTGAGTAGGATTACTTTGAAAGAATACGCATGTATGTACACTCAACAAAAATATAAATGCAACACTTTTGGTTTTGCTCCCATTTTGTATGAGATGAACTCAAAGATCTAAAACTTTTTCCACATACACAATATCACCATTTCCCTCAAATATTGTTCACAAACCAGTCTAAATCTGTGATAGTGAGCACTTCTTTGCTGAGATAATCCATCCCACCTCACAGGTGTGCCATACCAAGATGCTGATTAGACACCATGATTAGTGCACGTGTGCCTTAGACTGCCCACAATAAAAGGCCACTCTGAAAGGTGCAGTTTTATCACACAGCACAATGCCACAGATGTCGCAAGATTTGAGGGAGCGTGCAATTGGCATGCTGACAGCAGGAATGTCAACCAGAGCTGTTGCTCGTGTATTGAATGTTCATTTCTCTACCATAAGCCGTCTCCAAAGGCGTTTCAGAGAATTTGGCAGTACATCCAACCAGCCTCACAACCGCAGACCACGTGTAACCACACCAGCCCAGGACCTCCACATCCAGCATGTTCACCTCCAAGTTCGTCATCAGACCAGCCACTCGGACAGCTGCTGAAACAATCGGTTTGCATAACCAAAGACTTTCTGCACAAACTGTCAGAAACTGTCTCAGGGAAGCTCATCTGCATGCTCGTCGTCCTCATCGGGGTCTCGACCTGACTCCAGTTCGTCGTTGCAACTTCGCACAGCCAATGAAGAGGAGTGGACCAACATTCCACAGGCCACAATTGACAACCTGATCAACTCTATGCGAAGGAGATGTGTTGCACTGCATGAGGCAAATGGTGGTCACACCAGATACTGACTGGTATCCCCCCCCCCAAATAAAACAAAACTGCACCTTTCAGAGTGGCCTTTTATTGTGGGCAGTCTAAGGCACACCTGTGCACTAATCATGGTGTCTAATCAGCATCTTGATATGGCACACCTGTGAGGTGGGATGGATTATCTCAGCAAAGGAGAAGTGCTCACTATCACAGATTTAGACTGGTTTGTGAACAATATTTGAGGGAAATGGTGATATTGTGTATGTGGAAAAAGTTTTAGATCTTTGAGTTCATCTCATACAAAATGGGAGCAAAACCAAAAGTGTTGCATTTATATTTTTGTTGCGTATACATACATTTGGATTACTTGTAATCTGATTACTTTTGGATTACATTTCAAAGTAATCCTACCCAACCTTGTTGATGAATGACAGTTGATGATGTAGTAACGTCCAAGGGATCGAAGATCACAGGTGTTGAGCTTGGGCCTGTATCTTTGCCCTTTACGTACTGACATTCCTCCATATTCCTTCAATCATTTAAGGATATTATGCACTGTAGAGGCAGAAATACACAAATCCCTTCTAAACTTTATTTGAGGAACACTGTTTCTAAACATCTCAATAATTTTCTCACACATTTGTTGTACCAAACCATGATTACAATCACCTGTTGTTTTTTCAAAAGGTGTTCCAGGTGTGAATGTAGGAATTGAATATTTTAACAAATGAAATGAAGTTGACCACACAAAACATACTGTCTGCAATGAAATATGTTAAAAATGTTAAGAACTACTGCAGTTTTTATTTTTAATTTATTTGCATCGTCCATTCTGTCCCAACCATTTCTGATTCCAGGTTGCAGAATGTCATGTGACCTTTTCTGTACCTAATGGGACCTATAATTGCAGACACGTTTTCATTTCAGTTTTGAGAAATAATTATTTTTCAAATCACCTGAAAAACCACCTCATGCTAGTGTAAAAAAAAAAGTTGCGATCTTTGAGCACCCCCCAAATACCTTTGTTTACATCAAGTGTATTTTCAGTTAACTATTTCAAATTGCGGAAGGGAAGCCTACCTACTATCCAACTACTTAAGGACCTTACTGTTGTGTCCACCTGTACCTTGCAGGGCAACCGTTGGCAGCTGTTAGTCATTTGGGCCTCGGCCAATCCAGGATGGAAAAACCACACATAAGAGATGAAATGCCACGGGCATATTTGTACATTTTTTTCATTTATTTGAAGCACATTCTTTCTGGGTCGATACTAACCTGTGCGTAACTTCCTGCGGAGTGAATGATGAGAGACGTGGCAGGCCGTTTTTTTCGTGATCATGAACAAGGTTCTCTGGGATCTCTTCCACAGTGGAGAACACTCCTGACATTCAACACATCATGAATATAGACGTGCATATAGTTGTCTGCATCACTGTTGTTTTAATTTCTAGCACATTCCTGTCAGACTTTCATGTTACAGCATTTAAGCATCTGTGATGAAATACGATGTGCTTTGTGAATTTGTACTTACCGTTGAGTACAATGAGGACCTTTTTCCACTGTGTGTTGCCCACTTTGGGCGTCTGGCAGAACAAGATCTTGTGTTTGTCACAGACAAATATACGGTCCAGGACAAACTTGCTGATGGAGACACGAGTCAAATGCCTGAGGGTGCTGTTCTTACATATCGTGGAAAGCTGCTCGATCCGCTTCTCAGAGACTGAGTGCCAATCTGCTGCGGAATGGATCGCTGAGGGCTGACACACAAACACAACTGGTTTTAATATGACACAAAAAACCTGATTCAAGCCACTTCAGCTTCAGTTCTCCTGTGAAATCAACTTACTTGACAGTGAAAAGCACCTCAACCCTCTGAACTGACATGTGCATAAACCCTGAATCTAAACATTTTTCAGCAATTTTTACTTATACTTTGAAAATGTGTTTAAATTTAAGCCCACTTCAAACCAGGCTTGAGCACACCACCTTGTGGTAGAAAAGTAGAACTGCCATTGAAATTGAGGCACTAGTAGTGGAAAGTAAACACACAACATTAATTAATAGTTTATTCATGAAATCCTTCACCTGATGTGATGGATTTAAAGCCAGCTTGGACACACGAGTGGGCCGAACCCATTTAGTTCCCAACACCGTCCAGCTCTGAGCGCCACTGCTCTCTACATATTCTAAAACACAAAGAGGGCTGATTACGTCCACTTCATCATAAACTGTATGTAGTCATTAGCATAAGTAATGACACATTACCATCTGCAGCTCTGAAACTGATGAATTTGCTGACAAACATCAGGATGAACAGCACCCAGCCGCAAGCCCCAAGGAGCAGCCAGTGTTGCCGCATAGTTTTGCGCATCAGCCAACAGCCATGGAAACACAGAATTCTCGCCTGGATGCAGACTGACCTGTAAACAGCAGAACTGAATTAATTAGCTGACCTAATCATATTAAAGCAAAGTTAGCAATCAGACCTCAGAGGGCCACGTTCACTTTTGATGAATGTGCTGTTTGTGAGAAATGCCATTTTGAAAAATTAGTCACAATACTAGAATTTCAAATTCAATACTGATAGTAAGACCCTTCGGTTGCTCCCTTATTTTTCACTCGGGGTTGCCACAGCAAATCCGAAGTGGATCTGCATGTTGATTTGGCACAAATTTTACACCGGGGGCCCTTCCTGGCGCAACTCCACATTACATGGAGAAATGTGGCAGGGGTGGGGTTGGAACCGGAACCCTTCCGCACTGAAACCAGGCGTACACAAGAAAGCACTCAATACCATTGGACATTACAAAAAAATAAAAAAGAAGCTTCTGTATCGATGAGTACTCAAATGTATGTACTCGTACTCAGTCTGGAAAAAAGTGGTATCGGTGCATCCCTGGTATTCAGAGATGCTAAATGGACTGCATTTATATAGCACTTTTCCATCTGCATCAGACGCTCAAAGCACTTTACAATAATGCCTCACATTTACCCTGATGTGGGGGTGCTGCCATACAAGGCGCTCACTACACACTGGGAGCAACTAGTGGATTAAGGTCCTTGCCCAAGGGCCCTTAGTGATTTTCTGGTCAGGCTGGGGTTTGAACCCAGGATCCTCTGGTCTCCCAGTGCTTAACCACTAGACCATCACCTCCCCACAATCAATAAATACAGATGCTGTATTTATTATTTTGGCCATGTGTTAAAATTTGATTCCAAGGTTTGACTCATCATGTAATTGCACAGATAAATTCTTGAACAGGGTCGGTTTAAATAAATTTGTTTACTTGCAGTAATAAATGACATTGTTCATACAGTATTTAAATGTATTATATCCTGGATAACATGGTGTATTTTATTTCTTCTTCTGTCTTCTGGAAACTGTTATTATGACTAAATGATTAAGAGTTAAGAGTTTTTTATTGTCATGTGCACAGTAAGAACAGGCAGTTATGAAATTACTCTGTTCATTCTCCCTAAAAAATTTGCATGTAGAAAGTTAACCTTTTATTATTTTAAAAACACATTATAAGATGCAAATAAAGTTACATTTTTTTAAACGCTCGTTCCTGTCTGACGTAACGTGTGCGCCTGGCCATCTTTTGGAAACGCTTCATTAAGTTTCTTGCGCTCCTCGACGGTGTCGCCACAACTTGTTTGCATGTATGCTTATCGCTATCCTCAGCCTTTCCCTCGTATGCAGCAGCGGTTCTTATAATGTTCACCCAGCACATTTTTGGTAACGACAACAAGCACTCAAGAACTTTACTGCGCGAAACGCCCTCTGGTGGCCAAGGCAAGTATGCAGCGGTGCCATACGTTCAAGCAAATACAAGGAACCAACAACCACACGTAGCAAAATATCAACAGACAAGAAAAAAAAAAATGCGCGGACGAAATGATAAATCTAAAAATATAAATAGCATAATGCAAAAGACAATGACAGTTAATAGAAAATAAACATAATTCACAAGACAACTCAGAATATCTTTGTCATGGCACAAGTACAGAGAAGCTTAGACTCATATTTAGTTCTGTCTAAAAAACGTTAAAGATAAGTAACAAATAAGAACAGATAACAGACAATACAAGTTAAGAATAAAAAGTTAGCAGCAGCACAGTTTCTTAGTGGTTAGCACTGTTGCCTCACAGCAAGAAGGTTATGGGATTGATTCCCACCTGTGGCCTTTCTGTGTGGAGTTTGCATGTTCTCCCCGTGTCTGCGTGGGTTTCCTCCAGGTGCTCCGATTTAAAGACATGCAGGTTAGGTGAATTGGAAACTTTCTCATTGCCCAGGTCTCCCTTGCAAAAGAGATCTTGATCTCAATGGGACTGACCTGGTTAAATAAAGGTTAAATTAAATTTAAAAACTATATAATTTACACTAAAAAATACTGCACATCTGTATTGAGTGTTCAAGTATTTTCAGGTTTGTGCAGTATTCAGTGCAATGACATGCTCTAGGGTAAAAACTGTTTTCCAGTCCGTTATTTTTGGACATGATGGCTCTGAAGCATCTCCCTGGGGGTAAGTAACGGTTCATATGTGATCACCAGAGTGGGATGAGTCTCTGAGGCTGCTGTGAGCTCTCCTGAGGCAGTGGGTGCTGTAAATGGCCTCAGAGGGGAGAGGGCAACCAGTGAGTTTTTGAGCAATGTTGATGACCCTCTGGAGTACTTTACTCTTAGCAGCAGCACAGCTGGTGAACCAGTGTAATGCCACAGTTCAGGATTGATTCGATGGAGCACTGGTAGAAAGACAGCAACAGCCTCTCTGACACTACGAGGTCTGTTAGAAAAGTATCTGACCTTATTATTTTTTTCAAAAACCATATGGATTTGAATCACGTGTGATTGCGTCAGACAAGCTTGAACCCTCGTGCGCATGCGTGAGTTTTTTCATGCCTGTCGGTTGCTTCATTCGCCTGTGAGCAGGCTTTGAGTGAGATGTGGTCTACCCCTCTCGTCTATTTTTTATTGCAAATAAATGTCTGAACGATTTGGATCTTTGCTGCATCAATTTTTTTTCCAGAAACTGTAAGAGACCTCCAGGTGGACACCGTTCTAAAAATTAATATGGCTTTCAGGGACGATTTTATGGGGATTAAACAGATTAAGGAGTGTTACTGCCCCTTTAAGGATGGCCCACAACTGCTGAGAGCGCACGCCGATGGACAGGCTGACACCCCGCACAAACAACCAGATCATTTCCAACGTGAAAGCTTTGTTGGTCTGACTTTCACAAAAAGGCAGAAGATGTGGACATCAGCACTTTTTCCGGCACATTCCACCGTTATAGGAGTTTTTTTTTTCCACGGAAAAAGAAGCCGAGGGACGCGCCACGGAGCCGTTCATTACGCGGGACAAAACCACCTCGGTGTTGGTCTCACGGGACGGCACGAAGGTGGATTTCAGACAGATTCCGGTTGCTTTCCAGTTGTGTGAATATCCGATTGTGATTGTGCATGAGCTGGACATGCCAGAACATGTCCTGTGAGGCTTCATCACGGCGTTGCTTTTCGCCATGCAGCTCCGCCGCGACGCGCGGAATTCCTCCGCCTTTGTTCCTCTTTCCATGACAAAACTCCTTTAACAGTGAAATGTGCCGTTCATTTCTAAACTGGACGCTGTCTTGATCCGGTATGTCCTCTGACTAGCACAGGAATTGTGAAAAGATGTGGACATCAGCACTTTTTCGGCACATTAAGACAGATGTGCGGAGGAGTTTGGCGTGTCGTGGTGCAGCCACTCGGCGCAAAGAAACGCCGTGATGAAGCCTCACAGGACATATTGGGGCTTGTCCAGCTCAAGCTCAATTTCTCGGATATTCACACAACAGAAAAGCAACCGGAATCCGTCTGAAAGCCGTCCTGAGAGACCACCGAGGTGGTTTTGTGCCGCGTCAAGAGCGGCACGGTGGCGCGTCCCTCGGCTTCTTTTTCCATGAAAAAAAAACTCCTATAACGGCGGAACGTGCCGGAAAAAGTGCTGATGTCCACATCTTCTGCCTTTTTGTGAAAGTCAGACCAACAAAGCTTTCACGTTGGAAATGATCTGGTTGTTTGTGCGGGGTGTCAGCCTGTCCATCGGCGCTGGGAGCGCGCTGCACTGTCAGCAGTTGTGGGCCGTCCTTAAAGGGGCAGTAACACTCCTTAATCTGTTTAATCCCCATAAAATCGTCCCTGAAAGCCATATTAATTTTTAGAACGGTGTCCACCTGGAGGTCTCTTACAGTTTCTGGAAAAAAATTGATGCAGCAAAGATCCAAATCGTTCAGACATTTATTCGCAATAAAAAATAGACGAGAGGGGTAGACCACACCTCACTCAAAGCCTGCTCACAGGTGAATGAAGCAACCGACAGGCATGAAAAAACTCACGCATGCGCACGAGGGTTCAAGCTTGGCTGACGCAATCACATGTGATTCAAATCCATATGGTTTTTGAAAAAAATAATAAGTTCGGATACTTTTCTAACAGACCTCGTATGTTCTTCCTGAGAAGTCTCAGGAAGGGCAGTCTCTGTTGAGGAGCGCAGTGCTGTTTGGTGTCCAGGTCATGTCCTCCTTGATGTAGGTGCACAGGAACCTGAAGGCTGAGACTCTCTCCATATATTCTCCATTTATGCAGATTGGCTGGTTGACTGGTTTATTTCTCCTGAAGTCTATGATTATAGTTCTTTGGTATTAAAGGTGTTGAGGATCAGGTTGTTCTCTGCACACCATATCGACAGCCACTAGACCTGATTCTTGATTATCTCAGTGAAAACATCAGCCAGTTGATCTGCACAGTTCCTCAGCACCCCCCAGTCATGCCATCTGGTCCAGCAGCTTTCCTCAGGTTCACTGTCCACAGTGTGCCCTTCACCTCATGTGTTTCCACCATGTGGATGTGGCTGCTGGGGGCTAGTGGATGTAAAGTATCAACATTTGGTGACTAAACCTTGAAGCGGCCGAAGAAGTTATTCAGCTCCTCAGCCAGTTGGGCATCACCTACCAATGTCTACAGTGCAACATCACATTAAGTAAGTAAGTAAGTAAGCAAGTGAATGTTCTTTATTGGGTATTGTTGTATTGGGTATTTGGATGTTATCTCGCTGAAGAAGTCAGGATGGGGTAGCCCTTTTACTTAAAGTGTAAAGCCACATTATGTGTGGTGCAAATATTTGCCGGAAATGGATCATGACACTCTGTGTCACTTTGGGGGCATTCCTGGCATCTGGCTGGAGCCCTTCTAATGTAGAATGATACACACTGTGCCCCAGAATGTTTTGAACACAAAATGATATAAATTATACTTATTAAATGAGAATTTACTTAGTTTCGAAAGGCACTGTTATACTTTTTACGAGCAAAAAATTACGTGTTTACTCAAATTGGGTAGCATTCCTTAATAAATGAAGATAAAATAAGATCTGTGGTAATAAACATTCTTGGATTTTGACATCTCCCCTTAAGCTTTTAACTCAACGAAGTGGGTCAGGATAGCACAAATGCCCCAACTTGCTATCATTTCGCACTTTATATTGTTAGAGATGGAGCGCAAAGGAGGGTTTTAAATGTGTGGAAGTGAGATTTCTCCCGAATTAAAAAGTAAAAGCCCCCACATTCATGCCCATTCGTGAGGTTGAGATGACCCCCAAAGTACACATGGCTCACAAATACTGACACGAGGCTGCTGCTTCAGTGATCCACAACCGGCAAATTTTCGCGTCAGAGATAAATACGTGCAGCAATTAAACAGCAAGACAAATACCCAAATAAGTATTTTCCCACTCTAGAACCAATGACACTGAATGGCTAACTCACCTTTGCTACTTAACAGAGATCGTCACTTTCACACTTGTAGGAATGAGTGAGTCAGAAAACGCGCGCACACCACCGAGACCAGGATGTTTTGATTCCTCTGCTGATCACAAGAATGGCTGGATCCGGTCGAGCTTGTGGTCGTTTGTAGACAAAACATCAGTCTTTCAATTGGTACCAAGTATTAGCTTATTCGTGCTGATTACGAGAAACGGTGGCGCAAATATTACAGCAGTGATCCGGAAACATCAATGATCCGAAACTCCGGCGTGACTGTACAAAAATAAAACTTTTCCATTGCACTTCTGGATTTTTCTCTTAAATAAAAAAAACGTGTACAAAATTACCATCCAACAACAAATGTTATAAAAGAAGTAGAATGTGTGTTAAGTAAATTCAATACAAAAATAAAACAAAACCTCTCCCCTTTAGCACACGAGTGCGGCAGTGCATACAGGAAACTGAAACTAAAGTATCGAAATCATTACACTGGTATCGATCAATACCAACGTTGGTATCAAGATTATATTTGGATAGATCTGCCCACCACTGCACGTCACTGTTGGAATAATAACCTACAAACACATACTTAAATGTTATAACGTGCGTGTGTGTATATATATATATATATATATATACAGTGAAGAAAATAAGTATTTGAACACCCTGTGGTTTTGCAAGTTCTCCCACTTAGAAATCATGGAAGGGTCTGAAATTTTCATCTTAGGTGCATGTCCACTGTGAGAGACATGATCTAAAAAAAAAAAATATATCTGGAAATCACAATGTATGATTTTTTTAATCATTTATTTGTATGTTACTGCTGCAAATAAGTATTTGAACACCTGTGAAAATCAATGTTAATGTTTGGTACAGTAGCCTTTGTTTGCAATTACAGAGGTCAGACATTTCCTGTAGTTCTTGACCAAGTTTTCACACACTGCAGCAGGGATTTTGGTCTACTCCTCCATACAGATCTTCTCTAGATCTTTCAGGTTTGGAGTTTCAGCTCCCTCCAAAGATTTTCTATTGAGTTCAGGTCTGGAGACTGGCCAGGCCACTCCAGGACCTTGAAATGCTTCTTACGGAGCCCCTCCTTAGTTGCCCTGGCTGTGTGTTTGGGATCATTGTCATGCTGGAAGACCCAGCCACGACCCATCTTCAATGTTCTTACTGAGGGAAGGAGGTTGTTTGCCAAAATCTCACAATACATGACCCCATCCATCCTCCCTTCAATACGGTGCAGTCGTCCTGTCCCCTTTGCAGAAGAGCACCCCCAGAGTATGATGTTTCCACCCCCATGCTTCACGGTTGGGATGGTTTTCTTGGGGTTGTTCTCATCCTCTAAACATGGTAAGTGGAGTTGATTCCAAAAAGCTCTATTCTGATCTCATCTGACCACAAGACCTTCTCCCATGCCTCCTCTGGATCATCCAGATGGTCACTGCTGAACTTCAAACTGGCCTGGACATGTGCTGGCTTGAGCAGGGGGACCTTGCTGCCCCGCAGGATTTTAAACCATGACAGCATCACGTGTTACTGATGTAATCTTTGTGACTGTGGTCCCAGTTCTCTTCAAGGCATTGACCAGGTCCTCCTGTGTAGTTCTGAGCTTTCTCAGAATCATCCTTACCCACAAAGTGAGATCTTGCATGGAATACCAGACCGAGGGAGATTGACAGTCATCTTGTGTTTCTTCCACTTTCTAATAAATAATCATAACAGTTGTCTTCTACCAAGCTGCTTGCCTGTTGTCCTGTAGTTCATCCCAGCCATGTGCAGGTCTACAATTTTGTCCCTGGTGCCCTTAGACAGCTTTTTGGTCTTAGCTATGGTGGACAGGTTGGATGTGATTGACTGAGTGTGTGAACAGGTGTCTTTTATACAGGTAACAAGTTCAAACAGGTGCAATTAATACAGGTAAAGAGTGCAGAATAAGAGGGCTTCTTAAAGAAAAATGAACAGGTCTGTGTGAGCCAGAATTCTTGCTGGTTTGTAGGTGTTCAAATACTTATTTGCAGGAGTAACATACAAATAAATTATTCAAAAAAAAAAAAAAAAATCATACATTTGTGATTTCCGGATTTTTTTTTTTTTTTTAGATTGTCTCTCACAGTGGACATGCACCTAAAATGAAAATTTCAGAACCCTCCATGATTTGTAAGTGGGAGAACTTGCAAAATCGCAGGGTGTTCAAATACTTATTTTCCTCACTGTGTATATATATATATATATATATATACATATATATATATATATACACACACACACACACTTATGTATAAACACGGGGGGGGAGAGAGAAACATACGATTACCGTTAATATCCACGGCCGTACTTTCAAGGTTTTTGGTGAGGAAGCTCGAATATTATGTACACCAAACCATTAATGTGGCAAAATCGACCTATTATTTGATTATCTCAAGTTCTGTGTACATAATAAAGCTTGAAATATCCACTGTAAATGCCACAAATAACACGATGTAGATGGAAAAACATTGGTTTGATTCATTTTGCGAGTTTAAGGTGATAACGGTTTAGCCAACAGGCTTTAGCCACACCTCCCTCCCAGTGACCAGATTAAATAACGAGTTCCGTTAGCCCCGTTAATGTTTACCAGAAATGTTACCACAGTATTTATCTTACCTTAGTGAATTACACCAACCCTCCAAGCACAAACTCTGAACAAGTCGATGAAGCCAGTTACTAGCATCTAGCTTATTCTACCTCTCTGCAAATAAATCAGTACCTCCCCCTACCGGCAGGACGGTTACAACGCACCTTTGCAACTGGCCAAAAATAAATAACGGTAAAACGCACAGGAGGGATCCTCAAGTTGTCAAAATTCACCACTGACCTGTGGGAGAGTACCTCACACAAATATAAATCTGTTCTGTTTCATCTGGCTTGTTTGCAAGATTTTGTAGTGATTTTTAAAGAAATTTACATTCTTCCAAAGAGTGAACAACTCAGCATCTTCAAAATGCCTCAAGCTGGGCAAAAGTCTAGTCAGTCAGCTCACATACTGTGTTCGCATCTTGCTGTATTTCCTCTGTCACTGAAGATGTTCTGTGCTCTGAACCATCAAAATTACAGAGCTACTTTAAGAAGTGAAGCAGGATGACTGGATTCCATCTGAATGCTGATTAGATAAAGATGTTTTATCTCCATGCTCATATACCTCACTTGTGTGAAATAAACCCTACCATCATAAAAAGTGACCATTACCACATGGAGGGTTGTTCTTGACGTTCAACAGAAATTTTAAAGTAGAGCGTTATCATTTAAATGGACTTAAATTCCTCTATAAAACACACATTATATACAATAAACAAAAACAAAATTTTCCCAAAGTCAACCTTCATTTCAGTGAAAAAAAATACACAGGACACAGACTATCTTTAAGTAATTTATTCAACTTGCAGAAACAACAAATTTAGTTTTCGTCCACATTGACTGTCTGCAACCCTGTGGGAGAAAAAAAGAAAACATTAAACCTCTATTGTTTTAGAACAGGGTGAATAACTGCGTGCCATGAAGGGCTAAGAGTCTGGAGAGGGTTTGGGTTTGATTTGATCCATCGTTTCACTTATTAGTGTTGTAGTAGGGATGGGAACCGAGAGTTGGTGTCACAAGTTTTAATCCATCGAAATCCCATGCAACCGATGTTATCAATTCCTCGTTAACACCAGCATGTTTTCCCTAACAGCTCTGCGTCGCAGGCTCGTGTTGTCAAAATTTTGGATATAATGATGACATCAAACTCTGCATTTTTAAACCAGGAAAACAGGTGCAATGATGTTGAAAACCTCTGTAAACTTTCACCCCCCCGCAACACAGAAAATTGATGAAGAATTGATAAGAATTGGACTGAAAGGCAGAATCGATAGTGATATGATTGATAAAATTTCATCAATTTCCATCCCAACCATCTTGGCCCTTCATAACACACTCAATTTTTTTCTTTCATAAAAAAAAATAAAAATAAATAATATATATATATATATATATATGGTAATTTATGTGATTCAGTGCAAACACTGACCTTTGCATGTGGTGACAGGGACATATGTGACCAGGGTGTACAGTTTGTTAGGGGAGTCCTCGTCCTCATTACGCTTCCTGGAAAGCCGTACACGTATCCTGTATGGCACGTTCCTGTGCATCAAACAACAGTCATCATTTGGAAGTTACACTCCAAGTGCTACACAAGACAGCAGATGTGACTTTTATGGCATGTGTCAGTGTCAAAACACTGCATGAGTAGGTAAAAATGGGTGGTTGGCTCTCACTGCGGTATTGTATCACTTCCTGTTCTGGAGCACAGCGGTGTTTTGCTGTATCTGTTAGCTGTTTAATCTGCGTAGTTAGATTGATCTAGTTAACTAGATAACGATTTGTTTCACAGTGTAGTCTTCACGTGCCTTAACTAAAGCACTCCCTCTGCTGAATCACCTCTAAATTATTTACACATTATTCACTTTGTGTGTTTTTAGGAATCCGCTAGCTTAGTGCAGCTACTAGCTCTTAGCCGGTTTAGCATGGCGGCTTCTCCTGTCTCTCCCGCACTTTTCTGCTCTGGGTGTGAAATGTTTAGTTACTCCTCGGCCTCCTTTAGCAGTAATGGTACTTGTAATAAGTGTAGCTTATTCGTAGCTTTGGAGGCCAGGCTGGGCGAATTGGAGACTCGGCTCCGCACCGTGGAAAATTCTACAGCTAGCCAGGCCCCTGTAGTCGGTGCGGACCAAGGTAGCTTAGCCGCCGTTAGTTTCCCTCTGGCAGATCCCGAGCAGCCGGGAAAGCAGGCCGACTGGGTGACTGTGAGGAGGAAGCGTAGTCCTAAACAGAAGCCCCGTGTACACCGCCAACCCGTTCACATTTCTAACCGTTTTTCCCCACTCGACGACACACCCGCCGAGGATCAAACTCTGGTCATTGGTGACTCTGTTTTGAGAAATGTGAAGTTAGCGACACCAGCAACCATAGTCAATTGTCTTCCGGGGGCCAGAGCAGGCGACATTGAAGGAAATTTGAAACTGCTGGCTAAGGCTAAGCGTAAATTTGGTAAGATTGTAATTCACGTCGGCAGTAATGACACCCGGTTACGCCAATCGGAGGTCACTAAAATTAACATTGAATCGGTGTGTAACTTTGCAAAAACAATGTCGGACTCTAGTTTTCTCTGGGCCCCTCCCCAATCGGACCGGAAGTGACATGTTTAGCCGCATGTTCTCCTTGAATTGCTGGCTGTCTGAGTGGTGTCCAAAAAATGAGGTGGGCTTCATAGATAATTGGCAAAGCTTCTGGGGAAAACCTGGTCTTGTTAGGAGAGATGGCATCCATCCCACTTTGGATGGAGCAGCTCTCAGTTCTAGAAATCTGGCCAATTTTCTTAAATCCTCCAAACCGTGATTATCCAGGGTTGGGACCAGGAAGCAGAGTTGTAGTCTTACACACCTCTCTGCAGCTTCTCTCCCCCTGCCATCCTCTCATTACCCCATCCCCGTAAGTCCCAAAAACCAGTTTTATTTGTTATTATCTATCGTCCACCTGGTTGTTACTGTGAGTTTCTCTGTGAATTTTCAGACCTTTTGTCTGACTTAGTGCATAGCTCAGATAAGATAATTATAGTGGGCGATTTTAACATCCACACAGATGCTGAGAATGACAGCCTCAACACTGCATTTAATCTATTATTAGACTCAATTGGCTTTGCTCAAAATGTAAATGAGTCCACCCACCACTTTAATCATATCTTAGATCTTGTTCTGACTTATGGTATGGAAATTGAAGACTTAACAGTATTCCCTGAAAACTCCCTTCTGTCTGATCATTTCTTAATAACATTTACATTTACTCTGATGGACTACCCAGCAGTGGGGATTAAGTGTCATTACACTAGAAGTCTTTCAGAAAGCACTGTAACTAGGTTTAAGGATATGATTCCTTCTTTATGTTCTCTAATGCCATATACCAACACAGTGCAGAGTAGCTACCTAAACTCTGTAAGTGAGATAGAGTATCTCATCAATAGTTTTACATCCTCATTGAAGACAACTTTGGATGCTGTAGCTCCTCTGAAAAAGAGAGCTTTAAATCAGAAGTGCCTGACTCTGTGGTATAACTCACAAACTCGCAGCTTAAAGCAGATAACCCGTAAGTTGGAGAGGAAATGGCATCTCACTAATTTAGAAGATCTTCACTTAACCTGGAAAAAGAGTCTGTTGCTCTATAAAAAAGCCCTCCGTAAAGCTAGGACATCTTACTACTCATCACTAATTGAAGAAAATAAGAACCCCAGGTTTCGTTTCAGCACTGTAGCCAGGCTGAGAAAGAGTCAGAGCTCTATTGAGCCGAGTATTCCTTTAACTTTAACTAGTAATGACTTCATGACTTTCTTTGCTAATAAAATTTTAACTATTAGAAAAAAAATTACTCATAACCATCCCAAAGACATATCATTATCTTTGGCTGCTTTCAGTGATGCCGGTATTTGGTTAGACTCTTTCTCTCCGATTGTTCTGTCTGAGTTATTTTCATTAGTTACTTCATCCAAACCATCAACATGTCTATTAGACCCCATTCCTACCAGGCTGCTCAAGGAAGCCCTACCATTATTTAATGCTTCGATCTTAAATATGATCAATCTATCTTTATTAGTTGGCTATGTACCACAGGCTTTTAAGGTGGCAGTAATTAAACCATTACTTAAAAAAAGCCATCACTTGACCCAGCTATCTTAGCTAATTATAGGCCAATCTCCAACCTTCCTTTTCTCTCAAAAATTCTTGAAAGGGTAGTTGTAAAAGAGCTAACTGATCATCTGCAGAGGAATGGTCTATTTGAAGGAATTTCAGTCAGGTTTTATAATTCATCATAGTACAGAAACAGCATTAGTGAAGGTTACAAATGATCTTCTTATGGCCTCAGACAATGGACTCATCTCTGTGCTTGTTCTGTTAGACCTCAGTGCTGCTTTTGATACTGTTGCCATAAAATTTTATTACAGAGATTAGAGCATGCCATAGGTATTAAAGGCACTGCGCTGCGGTGGTTAGATTCATATTTATCTAATAGATAACAATTTGTTCATGTAAATGGGGAATCTTCTTCACAGACTAAGGTTAATTATGGAGTTCCACAAGGTTCTGTGCTAGGACCAATTTTATTCACTTTATACATGCTTCCCTTAGGCAGTATTATTAGACGGCATTGCTTAAATTTTCATTGTTACGCAGATGATACCCAGCTTTATCTATCCATGAAGCCAGAGGACAAATACCAATTAGCTAAACTGCAGGATTGTCTTACAGACATAAAGATATGGATGACCTCTAATTTCCTGCTTTTAAACTCAGATAAAACTGAAGTTATTGTACTTGGCCCCACAAATCTTAGAAACATGGTGTCTAACCAGATCCTTACTCTGGATGGCATTACCCTGACCTCTAGTAATACTGTGAGAAATCTTGGAGTCATTTTTGATCAGGATATGTCATTCAATGTGCATATTAAACAAATATGTAGGACTGCTTTTTTGCATTTACCCAATATCTCTAAAATTAGAAAGGTCTTGTCTCAGAGTGATGCTGAAAAACTAATTCATGCATTTATTTCCTCTAGGCTGGACTATTGTAATTCATTATTATCAGGTTCCCTGAAAAGCCTTCAGTTAATTCAAAATGCTGTAGCTAGAGTACTAACGGGGACTAGAAGGAGAGAGCATATCTCACCCATATTGGCCTCTCTTCATTGGCTTCCTGTTAATTCTAGAATAGAATTTAAAATTCTTGTTCTTACTTATAAGGTTTTGAATAATCAGGTCCCATCTTATCTTAGGGACCTCATAGTACCATATCACCCCAATAGAGCGCTTCGCTCTCAGACTGCAGGCTTACTTGTAGTTCCTAGGGTTTGTAAGAATAGAATGGGAGGCAGAGCCTTCAGCTTTCAGGCTTCTCTCCTGTGAAACCAGCTCCCAATTCAGATCAGGGAGACAGACACCCTCTCTACTTTTAAGATTAGGCTTAAAACTTTCCTTTTTGCTAAAGCTTATAGTTAGGGCTGGATCAGGTGACCCTGAACCATCCCTTAGTTATGCTGCTATAGACTTAGACTGCTGGGGGGTTCCCATGATGCACTGAGTGTTTCTTTCTCTTTTTGCTCTGTATGCACCACTCTGCATTTAATTATTAGTGATTGATCTCTGCTCCCCTCCACAGCATGTCTTTTTCCTGGTTCTCTCCCTCAGCCCCAACCAGTCCCACGAGAAGACTGCCCCTCCCTGAGCCTGGTTCTGCTGGAGGTTTCTTCCTGTTAAAAGGGAGTTTTTCCTTCCCACTGTCGCCAAGTGCTTGCTCACAGGGGGTCGTTTTGACCGTTGGGGTTTTTACGTAATTATTGTATGGCCTTGCCTTACAATATAAAGCGCCTTGGGGCAACTGTTTGTTGTGATTTGGCGCTATATAAATAAAATTGATTGATTGATTGATTGAAAAACATACCCAGATGACATTTCAAATTATCATATGTGTGTGAAGCTGACAAATTTGATGGCATTTTGTAACGTTAAGTAGATTTCAGGGTTTCAATGTAGTAAAAACCACAGTGCACTCAAACTTGTTAAGGTTCTTGCTCTTACATTATGTGACTTTAAAGCTACAGTGTGTAGGATTTACTGTCAACTAATGGTGAGCTTGCAGATTGCATTACACTGTCACTAGTCAAGATTTTGTTTCCCTTCTTAGGTGATGGACCGATACATACAGACAAACACGTTCACACCTACATATAATTACATTTAGACATTCACCAGTCTTTGGAAGTGGGAGGAAGCTGGAGCACCCAGAGGGAACCCACACAAGCACAGGGAGACAATAAAAACGCCACACAGAAAGGACCAGGTGGGAAGTGAACCTGGGACCTTCTAGTTTCGACAACAGTGCTAACCACTAAGCCACTGAGCTGCCATCTACACCGTAAAAACTGATATAATCCAACTGCACTAAAATCTTGCCGATGGCGGCCATGTCTTACCAACAGTGCAAATATTATTCTGTCTGTAGTTTAGAAAAGACAGGCATCATTTTGAACTTGTGAAAATCAGGGCTCGAAATAGTACGTGCATGAGCTAGTGTGTGCACGTATTATTCGAGCAGTGCAGGTAATTTTATACTGCACTTGCATTGCTGCAAGTAACTTTATCCAAGTTTTATCAACTATAAGCACCAGTAAAATGAACCAATAAAGGAATAAATAAGGAAAAAACTATTTCCAGTGTGTTGTCTTCGTCTTCCCTGCGTGTTATGACTCAGACACATGGAGCGAGTTGCTGTGCTCCATTTGTTGTGTTCGCGCGCGCACATGCAAACAAAGAAAAAAAAAAATACTGTCTGGCTGCCGTTCCCCTCTCTCTCTTTCACCCCCTCAAACTCTGTCATCACTGTGTTATAAACAGTCACCATTTGTTTTATTACACATCTGTGTAGTTAGTAAAGTTATCTTCACGGACGATTAGTTCACATGCGCACGTGAAAACAGAAAGTGGTTGTCAATGCGGTTGCTTTACGGAACCCAGGAGACGTCACAAAGTGATTTTTTTTCTGGCCATGATAATTTGTGCGCACGCTTTCCTTTAATTGAGCACACGAATTAATAAAACGTGCTCTCAAATTAATAAAACGTGCACATGTTTTCCTGGTCGTGATAATTCGTGCACACGTTTTCCTTTCGTTCAAAATGAACTTCATAATATGACCTAAATTGTCATCCTCACGACGCTTCGACCTCAGCATCCTTTTTAATGCCTTTATATGATGTCATGCTGGACAGCTGGAGTTCTCTGTATGTCCCTGTGCGTCCAAACCATGATGATACACTCTGACCAGATCCATTTCTAATGGGGAAATGTATTACACTGTCTCCTGGTTTGTTGACTAATAGTCAGCATTTATGTGTCAAGACAATATTGAGTGCACGTTTTACAAATTGTGGCCACGTTTGATCGTGCCCTTGTTTTACGATGCTTAAAATGTGCGCACAATATCATAAAATGAGCGGACAATATAATAAAACGTGCGCACGATATAATAATTATTATATCGTGCACACGGTTTAAAACATGCGCACATTCTCTCCACATGCAAAACATTTTGCGTTGACACATCCAGGGCTCCGTAGTTCCTCTCTCTCTCTCTGAAACTCTGTCATAATTGTGTTATAAACCAGTCACCATTTGTTTTATTATACATCTGTGTAGTTAATAAATAAAATAATCTTCACGGATGATTTGTTCGTGCGCACATGGAAAAAAAAAAAAAAAAAAAAACTGAGGGGAGAGCAGCAGCAGCGGCAAACTCTCCCCAGAGAGGAAGAGTCTGACACCAGAGGAGGAGTTTTAAGGTTGATGTAAGACTGACTTTTGGTTGTGCAAGTAACTTTTTTTTTTTTGGTGCAATTAATTTTTTTGACATTCCACGTCCCAACAGCCAGGGGCTGTGAGCATGGACCGGGCCGCCGGGCACCCGCCCTCGAAGACCCAGGACACGCTGGAGGGACTACATCTCTCGGCTGGCTTGCGAACGCCTTGGGGTTCCCCCAGCTCGGGAGGTGTGTGTGGATCGGGAGGTCTGGGCGGCTTTGCTTGAGCTGCTGCCCCCGCGACCCGACTCCGGATAAAGCGAAAGAAAATGGATGGATGGATGGATAAGTTTTTTGTTACTAGCACCAGTGCAAGTAGGTTAAAAAATGTATTTCGACCCCTGGAAAATGCATGAAAGAAGTGGCAACAGTAGAAAATATCAGGGGATAAATCCTTCTTACATTTAATAAACCTTGCGGTGATAGCCATTCAACACATGACAAAATATAAATGATTGCCCCCAACCTTCAAACCTCCGTCACTGATCACATCAGTTACATAATCATGTCTAAAAACAAAGCGTGAGCTCACCTCACACCCTTGCTCCACACTGCTTTATTGAGACGAGTGTCAATGCGGACATCAGGGGTTCCCATTTCTTTCACGGCAAACTTGCGGATCTCCTTGATGGCACGTGGAGCTCTCTTCTTAAAACTCCTACAAGAAAGCAGCAATATAGTCAGGCACTCATAATGGCAGTGGAAATCAGTTCTGTGACAGCCAGCAAACCGATCTCATGAGTTCATAAGGTAAATCTTCAAAGTACAGCAAGACACTGGATCACATTTAACATTGAAGCAGTAATAGTTTGTCACTGAAATTTTGGCTGAGCCATTGCCTCATTTCTGCATTTTAATTTATTGTAAACTGAACACACTGACTACTCTGCGCACGCGCGCGCACACACACACACACACACACACACACACACACACACACACACACACACACACACACACACACACACACACACACACACACACACACACACACACACACACACAGAAAGAGAAGACAATATGGACAAAGTCATGGTCTCTGGTAAAGTAATGAACATCTTCAATTATACCATATTTTACAGAGTGGTAGTTCTCAAGTACAAACAACAACAACAAAAAAACAGGTATGACCTTGTGAAAAATCTACGAGCACAAGGAAATGTAACAGAGCTTTACTTTTGCCACATTTTGTTGTGTTACAGCCTTATTCTAAAATGCAGTAAATTCATTTTTCCCCTCAAAATTCTACTCACAACAGCCGATAATGACAACATGAAAGTTTTTATTGATTTTTGAAAAATTATTAAAAATAAAAACTAAGAAATCACATGTACATAAGTATTCACATCCTTTGCTCAATACTTTGTTGATACACCCTTGACAGCAATTACAGTCTCAAGTCTTCTTGAATATGATGCCACAAGCTTGGTGCACCTATCTTTGGGCAGTTTTGTCCATTCCTCTTTGCAGTATCTCTCAAGCTCCATCAGGTTGGATGGGGAGCGTCGGTGCACAGACATTTTCAGATCTCTCTAGAGATGTTCAATTGGATTCAGGTCTGGGCTCTGGCTGGGCCACTCAAGGACATTCACCGAGTTGTCCTGAAGCCACTCCTTTATATCTTGGCTGTGTGCTTAGGGTCATCGTCCTGCTGAAAGATGAACCATCACCCCAGTCTGAGCTCAAGAGCGCACTGGAGCAGGTTTTCATCCAGGATGTCTCTGTACATTGCTGCATTCAACTTTCCATCAATCCTGACTTGTCTCCCAGTTCCTGCCACTGAAAAACATCCCCACAGCATGATGCTGCCACCACCATGCTTCACTGTAGGGATGGTGCCTGGTTTCCTCCAAACATGACGCTCTTTGTGTTCAATCTTTGTGTCATCAGACCAGAGAATTTTGTTTCTCATGGTCTGAGAGTCCTTCCGGTGTCTTTTGGTGAACTTCAGGCAGGCTGCCATGTATCTTTTACTAAGGAGTGGCTTCCGTCTTGCCACTCTACCACACAGGCCTGATTGGTGGATTGCTGCAAAGATGGTTGTCCTTCTTGAAGGTTCTCCTCTCTCCACAGAGCAATGGTGGAGCTCAGACAGAGTGACCATCGGGTTTTTGGTCACCTCCATGAGTAAGGCCCTTCTCACCTGATCACTCAGTTTAGACCGGCGGCCAGCTCTAAGAAGAGTCCTGCTGGATCTGAACTTCTTACATTTATGGATGATGAAGGCCACTGTCCTCATTGGGACCTTCAAAACAGCAGAAATGTTTGTGTACGCTTCCCCAGATTTGTGCCTCGAGACAATTCTGTCTTGGAGGTCTACAGACAATTCCAGGGCTGTGAAATGAAAATTGTGAAATCCAAGGAAAATCTGCAGGGGTCAGGCGCAGCCCTCCAGGAACCAGGGTCCGGGGCCCTGTGTGGCCCCAGAAACCAAATAAGATTTTTAGCTAATGATACATTTTTGGCATCTCCTGAAAGAACAAATCTAAAAAAAAAAAAAAAAGCATATTTAAATGATTCTATATTCAACCTTTCATTTGAACCGTCAGTGATATATTGAAATAATAGTATGACGTGGAAGTATGACCTGGAATGATTTTCCTTTTAATTGTAAACCAAATTATGCATTAACTCAGATCAATTAAACTACATGAAATTCATCAAGACTGAAAGACTGTTAAAGCATTTCAGAAACCACAGCTAAAGCTTGTAGAATATTTTGAAAATCATTGCAAAATATCAATAACATACCTTATTGTAAAAATGCCACATATTCTTGTGTAAATTCCTGTAAATCCACTCAAAGCCACAGTCTTTTTTTCTCATGAAAAAAGTCTACATTAATAAAAACTCATTTACATTGTGTAAATTCATGGAGCTTAAATTCATTAAAAGCCACAATGTCTTTTTTCCAAAGAAATAGTCGAGATCAATGAAAAAAGGCACAAGCTTTTCTAAAATTCTGTGAACAGCACAATGTTTATTTTCCAGAGAGAGAAAAATTCTTACCGTGTTTCTTGATGGCACAGTTTGCTTTTCCTGTTTCTTTTATCTTTCAGGTGTGTTGATGAAGCCAGCGACAATTCCACGGATTCTTGTCCGTATCAGACTTTTTCAAACCATCTTTCTCACCATCTTCTCTCTGTCCGACGTCGGTCCGTGATAGAGAAATGCTGCACAATTCTTCTTTTAAAAACTTGAAAGCTCTAAAAGTTTGCGATGTCCACATGCTACATTTAGCTAAAGCGTCGCACTGGAGCCACACACCGTCACCGCAGCAACCAACCAGTCCCGCTTTACGACAACTATTGTAACAGATACGCTTTGAGTGGCATTTATTCTCCTCTAAACTCCGCTGATCCAAGGAAACTGATTTGTATTTGTAACACACAGATCAGTGTCCGCGGACTTTGCAATAAGTGTTTAAAACACTCAGCGACGATCACGATTAAAGCGTACAACATGAACACTAACCCCCCCCCATGATGAAATCCGCGGAATCCCGCGAATCCACAGAGTTTTCACAGCCCTGCAATTCCTTTGACTTCACGCTTGATTTGTGCTTTGACATTCACTATCAACTGTGGGACCTTATGTGTAGACAGGTGTGTGTCTTTCCAAATCATGTCCAATCAAATGAATTTACCTCAGGTGGACTCCAAATAAGCTGTAGAAACATCTCAAGGATGATCAGTGGACAAAGAATGCAGCTGGGCTCAATTTTGAGCTCCATGGCAAAGGCTGTGAATACCGACGTAATTCACATATGGGAAAATATCGATCCAACCCATGGCATTTTCCAATACAGGAGAAGAGCCACTGTGAATCCTCTCAACTGCTGGTGTTTGCTCTCTGCTCGTTTACTACCAAGCAGGAGGAGGGGGGAAGTATTCTGAAGCCGGGCTGTTTGATAGAGCTCTCTTCTGAATTTCATCCATTTTGGAAAAAGGCTGTAATGTAAAATGTGGAAAAACTACAGTGATGTGAAAACTTGTGGATGCAGTGTACAAACAACATGGGAAGGTTATGAAACAAAAACACAAGTAGATCAAGGAGCACATCAAAGCAACAAGCTAGAAAAGGCCAAGCAATATGGCCTGAAAATAAAAACAAAAAACCCACAACAAATTTAAACCAAATCATCGGAAACCGATGCCGCAGACTGAATCCCCCCCCCAAAAAATTCAGTCACCTGCCTTCACTGCGCATGCGTCATCTGGGACCACAGCAGCTCACCTAAGTCTGACTCTCTTCACCCAAAGCGATCAAATGATTTAATGGGATTATTAACCATCAGATGACAAGGTAAAACCTTTTAAAAATTCTAAAGTCAGTTGTAAGCAGAAACAAGGCCGTTTTAAGAAGAAATGAGGCAAAACTTGGTGACACTTTGAAATGACCAACACTCAGTGAACGCATCAGCTAGCAGCTCATGTAGCCGTGGCGCTCTGATCGCTTCATCCATCTTTTATGATGAAATAATGCTGAATTGATGTGGAAGTGATTGTTGTACAAAAGCTTCAGATATCTGTCGCTGAGATAGATGATGACCGAAGTGCAGTTCTAAGCAGAAACGAGGTGATAATATGTGAACTGCGGCTAATGATGCATGTGCAGTGAAAGCAGGGCGGACCAAGTTAAGTGGGGACTGTTCGGCCGGCGAAACCGGAGTCAGTATTTGTGACAAAGGTGTAAAAAAAGTTGCTGAAGGAAATGGGATTCACAAACAGAAAAGCCAAACAAAACCAGCACTAACACATAAGAAAGCAAGGTTACAGGGGCCCAAACAGTGTAGATGATTGTACTATATTCAGAGAGGAATTACAAATCGGCATTGGCCAAAGCTGATAAGTATCATTTCTTTCCACTACTTGATCTGGGGGGAAAAAATTCTGTTAATTAAACCAATTAAACTTGTTTGAGCTAAGTTTAACAGAGCCAGAATTTTCACCAATTTGACAAAAATTGTGCACCATAACTGTGATTTATTTGCCACAAAGAATAAAGATGGTTGAACATCCTCTGTATGGCGATTCCAAATCTTTTGCCAGTAACTGTACAAAAAATTACTGTCCTTGAATCATGCAGTGCAAACAAGAAGTGCATGCTTTGTCCAGTAACACTCACACTCCATGAATGCGCTTGTGGATGTTGATTGTGTATTCTCTGGTCACCACCTCATTGATGGCTGAACGCCCCTTCTTCTTCTCTCCTTTCTTGGTTGGGGCCATCTTAAAAAAGAAAGAAAAAGGACAACTAAAGCAACACTTACAAACACGAACCCATTTGTGAGGCCACACATGCACATACAGAGGTCAGGGACCATGCAATGACGCTGCAGAAAACCCCATACACCACACTTCCACACACCAGCTTCAACATAGCTACAACACTAAAAATTCAGCAATCTCAAAAATTACAATAAAATATGTTAAACTGTTAACATGAACACAAGCCTTTATATAGTAGGTATTTGTAATTTTAGATAAACTATATATAATTCAAGAAAGCTGGAAAAGAAATAAGAAAAATGAAGGAATTTCATGTAAAAGCAAAATTTAATTTGTCATGAGTGCAACACCTAAAATAAAGGTTTTATGGATTTATTGTTATCCAGTTAATAAAACAGAAAACTACTGGGGAAAAGTTATTCTCAGTTAAACTAGCATTTATTTTTTAATACAATAGAAATCATGCAGGACAAGTGCTCGAGGAGCAGCGTTGGTGACCTCAAATCTAACCTGTCAGCTGCCTAGTGACCTTGTAAATCATTTTCTCTTAAAAGGACAAAGATGTCATTTCTCTGAAAGGCACAAGAAGCATATGTTTGAGATTTGCAAGAGTAAACACTTCTGAAATTGTTATGCAGCTATTTCCAGAACTGCACACTTCTGAAATTCCAATATGGTCCAGGCCCACTTACAGAGATAGACCAAGTCGAATCAGCAAACACTAACTGTATGCAGCCGAAATGATAACGTGCAATTATGTAAATACTTAGTGCTAATGATTAGTCAATTCACGTCACGTAGTAATGAGGATATGTACATTTACTTTTGTTTTCTATCAGGACGAAAAGCCGAAATTGTTAAGAGATGATCGTAGCCAAGTTCTCTGGTTCGGTTTTGAAATATTTGTAATTATCCATGATTATACTTGTCATATATGCATTTTATATGTGAATGCTATATACAGGTAAACCTCATTAACTCACATTTGCGCAAGTCGTGTTTCGGCTTTAGTCACGCTCGATTCGTGGACCCTGAGAATTTAGACTACTGCATAAAAGTCAGTTTTGATTCGACCATTTTTGGGAGGGATCATCAGTGTGAACAATTCTGGACGATGATTTCCTCTACCTCCTCCAGCTGCTGTTTGTCAGTGATGATTCTGTGCAGAAGATTCTGGACGATTCAAAGTTTTTGGACGTGACCGTTTAGATCTTTACTGCCGGTTCAGATTGGGCCAGAATTATTCTGTTATGCTATGGGATAATCAACATGGAGCCTATGTATGCACAGAATTTTGTATTGTAGATCCTTGCCATTTAATTGTTGGTTTGTGTCACGTGACATGATTATTCGTACAATTTGCCACTATGTTCCACTTATCATGTAATAGTGCTATTTAGCACAATACCAGTCGAGCTACTGCACTCCCCAACCACTGCACATGCTCACACTTGCGGCAACAGCGCTTAGTTTTAAAACAAACATGGCGGGGTTTGTTTTGGTGACGGATGACTATTTGAAGGAGTTTATTGATGGTGCTCATTCTTCTAACACAAAAAACATCCAGTACACCGTATCCCGTCTGGAGGCATTGGAAGTCTTTGCTGGAACATCTCTAGGTGAAGTGGAACCGCTGTCGGATGAAGACATCGCCATATTTCTGTCATGATTTTTCGATGGACGGAGAAAAGCAGACAGCAGTCTGTACATGATACCTGGCATCAGCTATGGCTACATCGTCAGAATTGTTTTTGAACTATGTGACTGTTTTAACAAGTTGACTGAGAACAATCTTGGTTCGGATCAGAATGCTATTTAAAGTTCGTGGTGGACTGTTTGGCACCTGTTGACCTCAAAGAACCTGTCACCCACACCAAAATGTAAGTCCCTTTTCTCTTTTTTATAAATTAATAAAATATCAAATGACAAGGATCTATTTTAGCCGTAATATAAAACGAATAATGAATATTTTTTTATTTGTTCAATGGAACAAATATTTCATGAGGTGAAAGATGGGATTAGACGTGGGCCAATAACTGGTTTCACAGTATACCATGGTATGAAAAAGGCAAGGTATCAAAACCACGAAAATTTTAAGTTATACCGTCCCTAGAGTATGAGCGGGTTATGAGAATTCTTGACAGGTAGAGCGGAGGCGGCCGCTGCTGGCCTTCCCCCTGGCATGCACCTCTGTCCGTTTACAAAAAGGCAGCTAACGTTAGCAACCTCTGCATCATGGCTGTAGGAGGCAAAGCCTGCATTGAACTTTTCCCTCCGTCTAAAAGGACCAAGTCGGCTTTTTCATTTTATTTTCAGAGGAACAGCCCTTCAAACCAAAAACGGTGGCAACAAAGCACCGTAGCTACGGCCTTTGTCAGACGCGGAGTGATTCAAGATACCCATAAAGGATTAAATGGAAGGAGTAAATTTTTGTCCCATCTTTGAAACCACTGAGAAGTACAAATGGTGGACTTGAGTCGTGCTTGTGGTTGACCAAATTTCTCCCACAAACATGTCAAGAAGGACAAAAACATCTATTCCAAGCACTTTGTTGGTGAAGCTGGGCCAAGTATTGCGCATCCGGAGTTCCGAACGTTATTCCAGCCACGTTTCTCCCTAAGCAAGTAAGTCATGTTTCCCACAGGGCAGATGCTACATGTCTAAAAGGGAGACGACATTTTGGTATTTTCTCTAAATTTATCAGTGGTATAGTGCTCGTAGCGGTAGACATCACGTCAATTAGTGCGCCTGAATCACGCGCGCTTCATATGCAAATAGCCATAATGTTGCTAAAGCGCATTTTAACGCTATACATACCATGAAACAGCGGTATTTTTGCCCACGGTTATCATACTGTACAAATCTCATACTGGCCAACGCCTAGATGGGATGTTCCATTCCAGTAAACAAACTCATAAACATGAATTATTTGCATACCAATCCACACTGTATCTAATGCTAGTCCACCAAGTATTACTGTATAATAGTATCGGCATAAATAGTATCGGGTATGACAAAATACAGCAGTGTACAAATCATGACTCCTCTTTATGAAATGAAATTTCGTATGTAAAACCACAGCTGTTTAACTTAATCAACGGATAAAAAAAAAAAACAAATAAATAAAAAGCACAAGCTAAACGAAGGCGCTCTATGGAGGAACCATTCCGCTAGTTTTGACGTCTTTAAAAGCGTTCATCTGCCTCAAGACCTAAGAAAACTAAGAGCACAGTGCTCACGTGTAACTTCAGGTTACTTATATGGTCAGATAAAACTTTAAAATCGCAGGATGGCGTTAGATCGTGGAAAACATAATCCGCGAAGACTTTACTCACTTCGGCTCTCAGCGGAGGCGGAAATTGGAAGGAAATTTGCCCCGCTGTGGATTCTGGGTAAAGGAAATCAGTCCGTCCGGCAAAATTGTCCGATGAAAACAAACACTGATCAGGTTCCTATTCTTTTTTTCCCTTTTCTTTATTGTACAAAACAAGAAAATACATCAAATATTAACTATGCACAAAAGTAGAAAAACAGACTCAAAATACAAGTGAGAGCAAAAAGCAGATTGAAACAGAATGAATACAAATACAAATATACAAAAAATACAAAAAAAGAAAAAAAAAAAAAACAAAATCAGCATAATGTGTTAAACATTTTGCTTTTCATATGGAAATTGTTAATAATTATCACAAACAAATATAGTAGGACCAGTGTTGGAAAACTATTATTTAAATTAAAGTTAAAATTATTTGCTGTTTGCTAAATATTCACAAGAAAATATTGGCTTTTCTCTACATCTGAAAAGAGGTTTAAGCAATTAAACAATGAAACTTTTATTTATTTATTTATTTATTTATTGTATTAAGTAGTTTGCATCACTTCTTTAAGTCTTATTTGGGCTGTTTTATTTTGTTCAGTGTTTTCTGGAGTATTTTTTATTTATTTATTTTTTACTAGCTTGCGAGGTCTTGCAACTTATTCTTTGGGGCAAAATATACACCCCCCCCCCCCCCCCCCCCCCCAAAAAAAAAAAAAATCACACACTCGTTATTCGTGATAATTATGATGACTGTTTATATCTTTCCTAGGAATCAAAGCACTAAACAAAATAAGCTAACAATAAAAGAATAAACGCCAGTAATTCAAATTATTCTACAGCAATGCACAACAATCCCAAATTGAAGGTGCAACTTATACTCTGGTGCAATTTATATATGGGATTTTCCTCTTCAAGTCTTTTTTAACAAGCACAAGTTGTACTCCCAAAAATACAGTAATATAATAAACAAGACCTATCAAGTGTGAAATTTCATTTTTGGTGTGTGTACACACACACACACACACACACACAATTCAATTCAATTTTTCAATTTTTTTTTTTATATAGCGCCAAATCACAACAAACAGTTGCCCCAAGGCGCTTTATATTGTAAGGCAAGGCCATACAATAATGATGTAAAACCCCAACGGTCAAAACGACCCCCTGTGAGCAAGCACTTGGCTACAGTAGGAAGGAAAAACTCCCTTTTAACAGGAAGAAACCTCCAGCAGAACCAGGCTCAGGGAGGGGCAGTCTTCTGCTGGGACTGGTTGGGGCTGAGGGAGAGAACCAGGAAAAAGACATGCTGTGGAGGGGAGCAGAGATCGATCACTAATGATTAAATGCAGAGTGGTGCATACAGAGCAAAAAGAGAAAGAAACAGTGCATCATGGGAACCCCCCAGCAGTCTACGTCTATAGCAGCATAACTAAGGGATGGTTCAGGGTCACCTGATCCAGCCCTAACTATAAGCTTTAGCAAAAAGGAAAGTTTTAAGCCTAATCTTAAAAGTAGAGAGGGTGTCTGTCTCCCTGATCTGAATTGGGAGCTGGTTCCACAGGAGAGGAGCCTGAAAGCTGAAGGCTCTGCCTCCCATTCTACTCTTACAAACCCTAGGAACTACAAGTAAGCCTGCAGTCTGAGAGCGAAGCGCTCTATTGGGGTGATATGGTACTATGAGGTCCCTAAGATAAGATGGGACCTGATTATTCAAAACCTTATAAGTAAGAAGAAGAATTTTAAATTCTATTCTAGAATTAACAGGAAGCCAATGAAGAGAGGCCAATATGGGTGAGATATGCTCTCTCCTTCTAGTCCCCGTCAGCACTCTAGCTGCAGCATTTTGAATTAACTGAAGGCTTTTTAGGGAACTTTTAGGACAACCTGATAATAATGAATTACAATAGTCCAGCCTAGAGGAAATAAATGCATGAATTAGTTTTTCAGCATCACTCTGAGACAAGACCTTTCTGATTTTAGAGATATTGCGTAAATGCAAAAAAGCAGTCCTACATATTTGTTTAATATGCGCTTTGAATGACATATCCTGATCAAAAATGACTCCAAGATTTCTCACAGTATTACTAGAGGTCAGGGTAATGCCATCCAGAGTAAGGATCTGGTTAGACACCATGTTTCTAAGATTTGTGGGGCCAAGAACAATAACTTCAGTTTTATCTGAGTTTAAAAGCAGGAAATTAGAGGTCATCCATGTCTTTATGTCTGTAAGACAATCCTGCAGTTTAGCTAATTGGTGTGTGTCCTCTGGCTTCATGGATAGATAAAGCTGGGTATCATCTGCGTAACAATGAAAATTTAAGCAATACCGTCTAATAATACTGCCTAAGGGAAGCATATATAAAGTGAATAAAATTGGTCCTAGCACAGAACCTTGTGGAACTCCATAATTAACTTTAGTCTGTGAAGAAGATTCCCCATTTACATGAACAAATTGTAATCTATTAGACAAATATGATTCAAACCACCGCAGCGCAGTGCCTTTAATACCTATGGCATGCTCTAATCTCTGTAATAAAATTTTATGGTCAACAGTATCAAAAGCAGCACTGAGGTCTAACAGAACAAGCACAGAGATGAGTCCACTGTCCGAGGCCATAAGAAGATCATTTGTAACCTTCACTAATGCTGTTTCTGTACTATGATGAATTCTAAAACCTGACTGAAACTCTTCAAATAGACCATTCCTCTGCAGATGATCAGTTAGCTGTTTTACAACTACCCTTTCAAGAATTTTTGAGAGAAAAGGAAGGTTGGAGATTGGCCTATAATTAGCTAAGATAGCTGGGTCAAGTGATGGCTTTTTAAGTAATGGTTTAATTACTGCCACCTTAAAAGCCTGTGGTACATAGCCAACTAACAAAGATAGATTGATCATATTTAAGATCGAAGCATTAAATAATGGTAGGGCTTCCTTGAGCAGCCTGGTAGGAATGGGGTCTAATAAACATGTTGATGGTTTGGATGAAGTAACTAATGAAAATAACTCAGACAGAACAATCGGAGAGAAAGAGTCTAACCAAATACCGGCATCACTGAAAGCAGCCAAAGATAACGATACGTCTTTGGGATGGTTATGAGTAATTTTTTCTCTAATAGTTAAAATTTTGTTAGCAAAGAAAGTCATGAACTCATTACTAGTTAAAGATAATGGAATACTCAGCTCAATAGAGCTCTGACTCTTTGTCAGCCTGGCTACAGTGCTGAAAAGAAACCTGGGGTTGTTCTTATTTTCTTCAATTAGTGATGAGTAGAAAGATGTCCTAGCTTTACGGAGGGCTTTTTTATAGAGCAACAGACTCTTTTTCCAGGCTAAGTGAAGATCTTCTAAATTAGTGACACACACACACACACACACACACACACACACACACACACACACACACACACACACACACACACACACACACACACACACACACACACACACACACACACATATATTTGGACAGCCTGCTTAAAATCATACCACATATTTTCAATAATATTCAGGTCTGGGGACTGTGGCCATTCCAGAACGTTGTACTTGTTCCTCTCCATGAATGTTTTAGTAGATTTTTGAGCAGTGTTTAGGGCTGTTGTCTTGTTAAAAGATCCAGCCCCAGCGCAACTTCAACTTTGTCACTGATTTATGAACATTATTCTCAAGAATCTGCTGATATTGACTGGAATCCATGTGACCCTCAACAAGATTCCTAGTACCTGCACTGGCCACACAGCATGATAGAACCACCTCCAAATTTTACTGTAGGTAGCAAGTGTTTTTCTTGGAATGCTGTGTTCTTTTTTCAGCAATGCATACCAACCCTTGTTATGTCCAAATAACTCAATTTTCGTTTTATCAGTCCATAGCACCTTATTCCAAAATGAAGTTGGCTTGTCCAAATGTGCTTTAGCATACCTCAAGCGACTCTGTTTGTGGCGTGTACACAGAAAAGGTTTCTACTGCATTACAGCATCTCTTTGTGCAAAGTATGCTGTATAGTTGAATGACGCACAGAGACACCATCTGCAGCAAGATCATGTTGTAGGTCTTTGGAGCAGGTCTGTGGGTTGACTATGACTGGTCACACCATCCTTCGTTTCAGCTTATGAGATTTTTCTTGGCCTGCCACTTCGGGCCATAACTAGTACTGTGCTTGTGGTCTTCCATTTCCTCACTATGTTCCTCTCAGTGGAAACAGCTGAAATCTCTGATAGCTTTTTGTATCCTTCCCTTAAACCATGATGTTGAACAATCTTTGTTTTCAGGTCATTTGAGAGTTGTTTAGAGGCTCCCATATTGCCACTCATTAGAAGCAATACAAAGAAGGGAAACATTTGCAAATGGCCACCTTAACCACTCTTTCTCATGATTGGATTCACCTGTGTAAGGAGGCCAAGGGTTAATGAGCTTATCAAACCAATTTCTGTTCCAATAATTAGTGCTAAATTTATTTAAATTAATAAAATAACAAGGGTGCCTAAATCTATGCACCTGCCTAATTTTGTTTCAATAATTATTACACTTTCTGTAAATACTAGAAACTTCATTTCACTTCTCAAATATCAATGTGTTCATCTGCTACATGATATATTTAACTGAAATTTCTGATCCAGACAACCAATGATTTTACGTAATTATTGTATGTCCTTGCCTTACAATATAAAGCGCCTTGGGGCAACTGTTTGTTGTGATTTGGCGCTATATAAATAAAATTGATTGATTGATAAAGAAAAATCATGAAAATTATCAGGGGTGCCCAAACTTTTGCATACAACTGTGTGTATATATATATATATATATATATATGTGTGTGCCCAGCCAATATGAATTTGAGGGCCGATACAATACGGATATTGAGTTAAAAACTGACAATACCAATGTATCTGTTGATATATACATTAAACAGCATTGATTCCAAACATTATCTAATTTCTCACAAAGAAATGGAATTGAGGCTTCATGTTTTCAGTTTAAACATGAACTTTATTATAAATAACTATAAATGTAACCAACCACCAAACAACGCACCACATGCTGTCTTCACTCAAATTGGAAGTTGCTGTGATGCACCGGCAGGAACTGTAAATGATACCGTCTGAGCGCCCAGTTAGACAATCTATGTCATGACTTCCAACAGCTGAAGAGTTTTTCTCCATTGTTTATTCTGTAAAAGCTTTCATATCCTCAAAAATAACGCACATACCGATATGTTGGTAAAAGGCTGGTATTGGCTGATATTATCAGCCAACCGATGTATCGGTCAGGGTGCAATAGATACACACATGCTGCAGTAGTGATGTGTCACAAGAACCAAAATCACAGGCTTCCCTCAGTCATCTCTTTCTTGCAAGGTTACTCAGTTTTTGAGACCTGCTTACTGCAGACAGATTGACCATACAATACTGTAGTCTGTGCATTTCTTAATGATTGATGTAAATGAAGTCAAAGGCATATTCATTTATTTTCTTTATCTGCTTATTCCAGTTAAGGGTCACAAAGGGGCTTGAGTATACACCAGCAGCCACTGAGGAGAGGCAGGCTCACCCTGGACAGGCCACCAGCCTCTCACAGGGAAAGACATATTGAGTGGCGTGTATCCACTGAGATTTTCAAAGAAAACTGACTAAAAAATATCTGTATGTCATAATCCTCATTTATTTTCTACATAAAAAATAGCTATCATTCAAAAATAATGAATTGAATATTTTTAATAAACCCTTTGAATTAAAGCTGAAAAACACAAACATCTTGTTTGATTTCAGCTACATGGTCGTGATATATAGAGGCAAAACGACAAAAATATATCATTGTCTAAGTACTTACGGTCCTGTCTGTGTTTTCACTTCCTCAAGCACTACTACCAAAAAAAAAAAAAAAGAGTAAATAATTCCAACTAAAACCTGACATTTTTACAAAACTGTCACATCTAATATCAAAGTTTAAGTGAATCAAAAAAAGTCAGTTCTTTTTTGTTACCAGATTCTCTGGACTACCAAAATTCTCAATGACAGGACTCATTTTTGAAGATATTAACAGTAAAAGTGACATTTAATACTTACCACAAAAATAAAAGTGTCTTTCAGTGTGTAACAGCGATAACCAGATAATCCTTTTGACAAACTTTACACTGGATCTTCTTGAGATCTCCTGTGGCTCAGAAAAAAAAAAAACCTCTTCACATTTATTACAAAGTTAGTTTTTCCTTCTTGTTCAAACAAACCATGAACACAGTATGAAAGCAATTATCAACTTTATAGAGTACTGGCCAAATGCAAAAATAGGAGCCTAATTTTTCTTTAATGTCATTTTTCATGTCACAGCTGCGTGGACGACGTGAGGTCTCATGTTGTTTCCAGCCTTCTGTCTCCATTAATGAGTTTATTATAATGTTCAGTGCAATACTGGAACTGCTTTGTCTCTTGCACTTGTGTTCCAGCACTCTCAGCATGCACGATCATACCAAGTGTCACTTGTTAAGAAGATTGCTGTGATACAATCACATCCCGAGGATCAGTTTGTCCACCCACACAAGTCTTTTTTATTTGGACTCTGGAAGTTCAACCACTTGGACACACAACTGGTTGCGTTTACGTCTGTAAGCACTGTATTGCCTGCTTTTTGTTTTGTGTTTTTTTTTTCCCTCCTCCTTTCTCTCTATCCGGAACATTTCAGCTTCTGGCTGGTGAATGTAAATCAGGAAGAATTCCACACGGCAGTGCTGAAGATCTGTGCAGTCTATTCTGTGCTCTCTGCAATCATTTCAGAAAAAGCAGTTCTCAGTCATGTTCTTCTCGGTTGCAACAAATGACATTCAATGAAGGAATAGTTTGGCAGTGCTTATTCATGGCAAACATTTGTCCCTGTGCCACATTTCAGTGCTGTTGGTCAGTAATGTTTTTATGAAATGCTCTCAACAAAAACAAGCGTGACATTATTTTGAAGGCTTGACAGTCACTTCATACAAAGCAAAAGACCCGTTACAAAATTCAACATCTAACCATTTTAATGCACAGTTTTAGTAACCAATGCACAATATACAAAAACAAAAGCCATTTTAACTTGGTTAAACAAGGGAAAATGACAATAAAAATTTGCTCTAAAACACTGTAATGCACAAAATATGCGAGTAATCCTAATTGAGATGCACTGACAATTTTGCTCTGGTTTCGCTTTATGTCCTTTGATTTTTTTTTCAAAGGGTGTTTGTAAGGAAAGGAAACAAAACAAGTGAAGACTTTCAGGACACACAAACCTCAGGCTGACCCGTGCTAAGCTTACTACTACCACTACCAGCTGTAGCACCTTCTGGTGCTGACGCCAACACGCTGTCAGGCTTTTCTGTGGCCGATGCCTGACCGGCCACGGTCTTCCTAAAAAGACGCATGCTCATCTGCAGCAGCTCGCTGTCCACCACCGGCGTGGCCGGGTACTGCTTGGTGAGACCCTGATGATGAAAAATGTGCAGATTTATCACATGTTTTGCACACAATGTTTATTTTTAGGTAACTTGAAATGAATTCAGGACTCTTAATGGGATGACAGCCACCTTATCATTTTTTAGTAGCTGCCGGCGAATGGCGAAGTCCCTGCGTGCACACAGGGCCTTGCAGCATGGTCCCAAGTTACTCAGTAAGCTAGCCCTCTCCACCCGCCTGTTTAGGGCGGCCATGTTCAGGGCTCCCAGGTCATGTTCAAAGAGTCTGTCAGCATCTGGCAAGATAGTAGATAGAGTGAGATGAGACAAATGGGTAAAAAAAAAAAAAGTTGCGCTGCAGGTCACACTGTTGTGCCTGGTTTGAATCCCAGGTCTGAGCACCTGCTGCATAGCTCCCTCTCTTTAACTCTGCATGTCCTGTCCATCTATACTGTACTATAACAAAAAGGTAAAAAAATAGTCTTAAGACTTGTTACAATGTTGGTCTGCCATAATCAGGAGTGCATCAATGGTTGTCATTAGCAGTGCATGCAAAGACTACAACAGGGTTAGACAGTGAGTGGGTCCGCAAAATGTCTAACGCTGTAAAAATGCAGCATACTCAGCTTTAAAATGTTAAATGTCTGACAGCTACAGATGAGGATTTGTGAACCTCCCATTTTATGTCATTTTGGTTTCTGCTAACATGCAAAATAACCATAAAATAAACATCAGAAATAGAGACAGACTGTGACTGACTGCATGGTGACAAAACACAGACATCTAGTGGTGATCTAGTGGTACTAATTTCAGGGTTCTGGACACCACAAGTTACTGTTAATAAATAAAAGAGCCGTGTTGGCCATTTAAATGTTTGAGCTCAAAGTGCACAACTGATGTGGGCATTATGTTTTTGGAAACACTTTTGGGTCACTCTGTGCTCACTTTAATCCACTGTACTGTTAAATTGAAGTTGTTAGGACTCAGTGATTAATCAAATTTTAATTTCAATTACGATTTTGGCTTCCACTAAAAAGTAGGTCCCTTCGGCTGCTCCCTTGTTTTCATGACAACATGATGAACCGGTCCATCCCCACCTGTTGAATAGTTTATGATAATCACTGCTGCAGCCCCACACCAATAACAATACATCCATTAAAGATAAAGAGTTCTGTGTATTTTTCCCTGGCATCCCTCAGAGGATCTGATCAGCTTGTTAAAATTAAATGTCCAATGTAGTTTTATTTTATAATGAAATCTATTTCAGACATCTCACAATTGTGCATTAATATGTCTTCTTTTGTCAAACCTCCACCAAGGAGATTATTTTCAGTGGCATTTATTTTGTTAGGATAACTCAAAAAGTAATAAATGTGTTTCAATGAGATTTACTAAGCAGCGAGATAATTTTCCAGGATATATACTGACCAAAATTATAAATGGAACACTGTAAATTTTAAAATATTTTACGGTGTGGTAAAAGATTCCCAATTTTTTCCCTCTGTGAGTACAATAGGTTGATTCCTATTGTTTTTGATGCACAAATGTGTTTCATCATGTGCAACAGTTTGTCACTCCCTTTTTGAGACACTGATCTCTCCAGATAGGTGTGGCATGTTGAAAGAACAAAGCAATAGTCAGACAATCGTTGTACTGGGGACAAAGGCCACCCCAAAAAGTCCTGAAATGTCAGACATTACAATGCCACAGATGACAAGTCATGAGGGAGCTCGTCATAGGCATGCTCAGTGCTGGTATGGCAATGAGAGATGTTGCTGTACAGTGTAATGTACACTTCTGTACCATCAGCAGCTTGAGACGTCCATTTTGACAGTTTGGCACAACAGCACCCCCACAGACCACGTGGTACCACCCCAGCTCAAGATCAGTATATCAGTCTCCTCCAGAAGAGTGGGACAATATTCCACAGATCACAAGTGACCAACCTTGTGAGATCTATGCTCAGGAGATGTACCGCACTGCGAGATGTTAACAGAGGCCACATAAGATACCAATTTGTGGATTTTGACGCATGACCCCCATGTGTTGGAGTTGATGGACATCTGAATGTGTAAATGTCTCTAACCTGTGTGAAACTGAACAATAAAGGTATGTTGACTGACCTGAGTAATTTCTTTAAGCCTAAGTGTACAAAAATACTTAAAAATGTCAGATGCATTTAAAATTTTGTTCAGTATAAGTAACTCAGTGTTGGAGGTGATCCAGATTATATTCTGGAACTGAGATCCACAAAAGGTTTTGGCACAAACAGTAGTGTTCAGAATAATAGTAGTGCTATGTGACTAAAAAGATTCATCCAGATTTTGAGTATATTTCTTATTGTTACATGGGAAACAAGGTACCAGTAGATTCTCACAAATCCAACAACACCAAACATTCATGATATGCACACTCTTAAGGCTATGAAATTGGGCTATTAGTAAAAAAAAAGTAGAAAAGGGGGTGTTCACAATAATAGTAGTGTGGCATTCAGTCAGTGAGTTCATCAATTTTGTGGAACAAACAGGTGTGAATCAGGTGTCCCCTATTTAAGGATGAAGCCAGCACCTGTTGAACATGCTTTTCTCTTTGAAAGCCTGAGGAAAATGGGACGTTCAAGACATTGTTCAGAAGAACAGCGTAGTTTGATTAAAAAGTTGATTGGAGAGGGAAAACTTATACGCAGGTGCAAAAAATTATAGGCTGTTCATCTACAATGATCTCCAATGCTTTAAAATGGACAAAAAAAAAACAGAGACGTGTGGAAGAAAATGGAAAACAACCATCAAAATGGATAGAAGAATAACCAGAATGGCAAAGGCTCACCCACTGATCAGCTCCAGGATGATCAAAGACAGTCTGGAGTTACCTGTAAGTGCTGTGACAGTTAGAAGACGCCTGTGTGAAGCTAATTTATTTGCAAGAATCCCCCGCAAAGTCCCTCTGTTAAATAAAAGACGTGCAGAAGGTTACAGGTTACAATTTGCCAAAGAACACATCAACTGGCCTAAAGCGAAATGGAGGAATATTTTGTGGACTGATGAGAGTAAAATTGTTCTTTTAAGGTCCAAGGGCCGCAGACAGTTTGTGAGATGACCCCCAAACTCTGAATTCAAGCCACAGTTCACAGTGAAGACAGTGAAGCATGGTGCTGTAAGCATCATGATATGGGCATGTTTCTCCTACTATGGTGTTGGGCCTATATATCGCATACCAGGTATCATGGATCAGTTTGGATATGTCAAAATACTTGAAGAGGTCATGTTGCCTTATGCTGAAGAGGACATGCCCTTGAAATGGGTGTTTCAACAAGACAATGACCCCAAGCACACTAGTAAACAAGCAAAATCTTGGTTCCAAACCAACAAAATTAATGCCTCGCAGATGTGAAGAAATCATGAAAAACTGTGGTTATACAACTAAATACTAGTTTAGTGATTCACAGGATTGCTAAAAAAGCAGTTTGAACATAACAGTTTTGAGTTTGTAGCATCAACAGCAGATGCTACTATTATTGTGAACACCCCCTTTTCTACTTTTTTTTTTTTTTACTAATAGCCCAATTTCATAGCCTTAAAAGTGTGCATATCATTAATGCTTGGTCTTGTTGGATTTGTGAGAATCTACTGAATCTACTGGTACCTTGTTTCCCATGTAACAATAAGAAATTTACTCAAAACCTGGATTAATCTTTTTAGTCACATAGCACTACTATTATTCTGAACACTACTGTAGCACCATTTAACGCAAAACGTTGTGAGAGGATGCTGATGAAATTTGGTGAGCAGATTGATAATATCCAACAAAACAAGAAATTTCATTTTGAATTTGATCCGGAACATATTTTGGGTCAAGAATCAAGAATAAATTTTCAGTATTCACGAACATGTCATTCAAATTGATTCCTAATTAACTTCAATAAAGGTGGTGACCAAGTGGTTAATGCACTTGGTTTCAGTGCAGAAGGTTGCGGGTTCAAATCCCACCCCTGCCACATTTCTCCATGTAATGTGGAGTTGCGTCAGGAAGGGCATCCGGCGTAAAACCTATGCCAATTCAACATGCAGATCCACCTTGGATTTTCTGTGGCGACCCTGAATGCAAACAAGGGAGCAGCCGAAAGGACTTGCCTTTGCCTTAAGTAGAAGAAAAATTGCATCTTCAAAAAATAAATAAATAAATAAAAAATAAATTAAAACGACTAGTATATTATATACAATACCAGTGGAACGTTTGGACAAAGTTTGGCGTGTGTGTGTGTGTGTATGTAGCCTTTAATCCAAAGACAGTGAGTGAGACAGGAAATCGAGAGGAGAGACATGCAGCAAGGGTCACCAAGGGACACAAATTTGCAAACAGCATTCAGCAGCATGTCCTAAGGCTTTAATCCCCCTACAGCTGTATCTTTAACCGAGTCTGCTCAAACTTAATGTTCTGAATTACAGGTCAGATGCCACCTTTTAAATCAGCTTTCATAATTTGAAATGTAGGTTTTATTAAATAATCATATTTATCTATACTTTAGAGCAGTGTGAATATTTTCTTTAAAAAACTTTTTTTTTTTTTGATGAACTGTTTATCACCTTTGGGGTCGTCCAGTTCGGCCTTGCACACCTCTCTGACCTGCTCCAGGAGCTTGGGACCAGCCAGTCGCTTGGAGATGCCCGTCCTGAGGAGCACAGCTGCTGGAGTAAACCGAAGCAACGCTGCTCCTGCGGTGCGTGGTTCCTGCTTCTGTTTGGGCATCAGGCTGGACCAGTCCACGTCAATCACGTCCAGTGGACCTGCCAAAACAATTTTTTTTTTTTAATTTAAAAATAATAATAATAGCAATAATAAAACTGTATGAACAAAATGGCCTTAAAATAGTAGAAGGCAAGTTTAACACTGCACTCCTCCACTGGGATAATAATGACAAATTATGATTACCCTGTTCTCCCATCAGAGGGCCCAGGGCTCTCCACCTGAAATTCTGCCTGTAGAGGGGGTGGGCCGATGCATGAGCATGGTCAATATCATGAACATCAGAATGCCAATTTCAATAAAATGCCTAATTTCATTACAAATGAAAAATCTATCACAAATAACTCACCTGATTGTGTAAATTTTTTCCCTTTTTCTCATTTATTAAATGCATTTCATATAATTTAATTTCAGGTGGGTGTTTCCTCAAAAAAGGGGGTGGGCTAACGCTTGGCCCTGGGCCCTCCGACGAGCAAATACGGTATTACCTTCCTCAAATGATGGGGGATTTTTAACTTGCGTAATATTTCAATTATAAGGATGATTGTAAGGCATCTAGAATACCTCACACTGCAATGTCTTTGTCTTGCCATGTGTGCATGGTCTGACATCAGCAAACATCATGTTAATTCTTCCCCCAGTTCTTTCTGTAATACTGCCCCTTACAAAGCACAAATTCAAACTATTCCACACTTTTAAATTTAATCAAAGTCACAGCAAAGACAATCAGGCCTGGGCCCTGCAAGAACTCTCTTACAGACAAGATCCACTCTTACAGAACCCCGGACAATGGATATAAGCAGTTTTTATACAGGATTACATATGTGCAACAGAGGCAGACCTTATTTCGCAAAATCCTTCTCTTATTGGCCCCCGTGGGCATTCAAGGGAGGTCCATCCCCCTGCCCCAGGCCCGTGCAATAACGGGAGACATATTATTTCTAATTGTAACCTAACTCTCTTTATCCTAAGTGGTACAAACTGGTTAAATCCAGTTCTACATGCACATACCAAGAAAGAACAAAGGAAAGTGAGAATAAGAATGAAACTAAAAATATAACCCTAAATATAATAACTACCTTAATACCAAAAGAAATACAGAAAAAAAATAATGAAAACCATAATTAAACACAGAAATATATCTAACAATCAGAATTTAAAAGTATCCACACAATTCCATTGCATCAAAACCCACCCTCTACTTTTTGATTTATTATATATGCAGTAGGGGTGGGCCATATCACCTAAAATTAATATAACAGCATTTATCCCCTTTTGGACGGTGGCTATATTAAGTATTGTTTTGTATTAATGTGGCAAAACAATCACTTTATCTTGACTGCATTATTTCCGTAATCATTGGAAACCAAAATCGTAATTAAAATTAAAATTTGATAAATCACACAGTCCTAACACGTTTAATTTAATAGTACAGTGGAATACAGTTAACCCAAAGTCATTCACGATAGTACTGGTTATGCACTACATGACCCCTGTAATTATTACCTTATTTGAGCAAGAGTTTAACCTGGACAAATTTAATTCTCAAATGTTCTCCATCAAAGTTAAAATCTGGATGAAAAACTTCATGAATCAAACATTTTTACATTCAATAAATTAATGCCTTTGTTTAATTAATGACCATGAAGGCATAAATGACCATGCAGCTCAAAAGTCAGCTGGTTCACAAGCGAATCACAGTTTAACCATTTCCATGACTGTTAACTTATGTCTTCACATGAACATGACTTCATAGCCAGTTACATCAATAAGAAAATTATTTAACAGGTGTTTTGCAGAACAAGAAAAAAAAAGACTGAATCATCACAACCTCAGTGGTGCAGTGCTGATTTGAGTTGAAGATGCACCAAAATGATCCATTTCAAAATTAATGGATATTTGGTGTTAATTTTCATGATTACATTGGTATTATGAAAAATACAGTAAAACTTGCATATAATGGATTCAGGTGGACCAGCAAATTTTGTCCATTATAATCAAAATCTGTTACATGTAAAACAAAACAAAAAAAAAAGACAAAATCCGCTGTATGTATAAAATGGACAAAATCCATTTTTTCCAAGTCCACTGCTGAGTGGTACCTTAAAATCCTAAAGCCTGAGTTATGCTTCTACAACTCTGTAACTCCGTGGCCATGCAGTGATGTTGACATCCATATGACCCTTTTAAAGTTCTACGTTGCGTCTTTATGCAATTTGCCGCAGGAACAGTGGCTTTTTTCTGGATTAATTTGTCCCTCAACGAGCTCAACTTCTTTATACAATCATCAACCTCCAAATTAATGATATGGTGTATACAATTTCCCTCCATGAATTGTGGGTCATTTGAGCATCTTTTTCTGACTCCATGCTGTAAAGTTGGTCATATTTGCACACTTTTCTGCCAAAAGTACTTGATCTGTGATCAAAATGTAATTGGTAGGCGCACTACAAAAACGTTTAAAATATGACTGGAGAGGAAAGAGTGAAAACGTAAAAGTGACAAATCACAGCCCATGCAGTCTCAGTCGTTTAGCAGGTGCACATCAGGCTCCAGGGAGGGTTCGCAGCCAGGCAGAGGGCTCTGATCTAAAACGGTTTGGTTCGTCACACATATCCCTGGGTGTGACGAACCCAGGGTGTCGAACCAACAAACAGCTTGTTGCCTGGGTGTGTCTGAACACGGTTTAAAAAAAATAACAAATAAACGGCTGGACTTTTAATCAGAAATACAGTACCCATTTTCCTTAAAATCGGCGAGTGTCAGTGCTGAACTTCATTTCGTACCTCTGTTACTGAGCACATTCAGACTGCTCTGTCCGGTATGTGAGAGGGGTTTTTAATGAAAATGCGTTGCGATCGGACAGGACGTTTTGTCTTGATATGAGCAAAAATCTGCACTGGGACTTTTGCTTTTGTCCAGTGAGTGCAAATATTCAGTTTATACAATGATGGTTTAGGCGAGTTTCACTTTATATATACTTCTGACATGGCGGGGGTTCTTGTTGGCCTGATTTCTCACAGTGTTGATTGTGCTGTTCAATCCATATTGTGGTGCACATTGGGGATGAATATGACTGTATATTATAGGCAGGTGTAACGCCAGTGTCAACAGGCAAGATGATCACATGACATCTGCTCTCTTCAGTCAAGTGGTAGAGCCGAATCTTATTCTACTTTTTGAGTCATTATTAACAACTCCACCAAATATATGTAACATTCCCAAATGGACATACACCCAAAGTCAGTGTTTTTCCTGGTACCTGTAACTTTTTCCTCATCCTGTTGATCCTCTTTTTTCTGGCTGTCAGCAAGAATTTCATCTAGCTCGTCATCACTTATTGGCTCATACTCCTCTCCAACAGACGCCACTGACTGCCCTTCGTCTTCCTTGCCACCATCCTCTCCTGAGAAAACAGCACATACAGACTCGTAAATCCACTGACTTGGAGAACATTAAATGCATCTTCTCTTTTTTGTGCATGAACACTATAAAAAGAAAAAAAAAAGATTTTCATTCTGCTGCCTTTGTACAGTTTTTCAGAAACCCCTAAATGTAACTTCTTGTTATTTCTCTGTTCTTACCATCTATGCTGTCTGTCTTCTCAATCTCTCGTTGCTCTACCATAAGTGTGTGATTGTTGTTCGGTTTCTCAGGCTCTGGGGGGCTAAAGGCTTCTCTTGGCAGTAGGGGCTCGTAGTCACTCCTGTCTTGTATCATCATGTCCCCTCGCAGGTCTCCTCTTATTTCACCCCTTAGCTCCCCTCTTCCCAGTGGCCTGAGATCTCCATGGGGTGGGAGGTCCATCATCATCATTCTCTCCCTCTCTCGATCTCCACCTCTTTCACCTCTATTGTCTCTTTCCCGTTCCCGCTCTCTCTCCCGTTCATGCTGCTGGATGAGTCCCTCAGATAGCAAGCGTTCCCTGTCCCTGATATCACGATCCCTCAAAAGGGGTTCACGGCCAGGACGCATCAACAGAGGCTCACGTCCCCTGCTCGGCCAGTCCCTCGGCTCGGGTTCCCAGTCTCTCTGTTGTTGTAAGGGCTGCTGGAGAAGCAGGGGCTGCTGTTGCTGTTGTTGCTGTTGAGGGCGAAGATCCTTTCGGTCTCGTTCCCATTCAAACTGCTCCCTGTCTCTCTCCCGCTCTCGACTGTCGTAGGAGCCAGCGCGGGACCGGGATCTTGCCTGTCTCTCAGAATCAGGAGAGCTGCGCCTGGAACTGTGGCTTCGTGAATCCTGACGATCTGCAAGACAAGAAGAAATGGTGATATAGGTTTGAGTTGAATCAAAACTAACACTTTAAGACTGCAAGCAAGCATGGGATTGTTTTCACTGTAATTCATATGATTTACAGATTAGAATCTGCAGATGGGATGTTAATGGATTCTGTGTCACATTCAGCACCTGATGAAGTGCTGCGGCTGGGCTCGCCCCTCCTCAGCTGGTCAATACGAGACTTCCTCTCTGCCACCGGGGGGTCAGTCACCACCAGCCTCTCTCTCTCCCACTCTCGCTCTCTTTCCCTCTCCCGGTCCCGAGAGTTGGTGCCCTGCAGTCTGCCTCTGCGGGATCGAGGTCCCTCTCGTGGGTCATCTCGATGGCCTGACTCAATGGAGGGTGATCGAAGGCGTCTGGAATTTCGGCTCTGGTTACTTCCCATGCTGCTACTGCGCGTCTGGTCTGGAGGAGGTTTGCGGAGCAAAGGCTGAGACATGAGAGGCTGCGGTGTCAGTGTCTGCAGCAACATTGGCGGATCCTGAGGGAGAAGAGGGGCAATGTGTGGAGGGTTGCACCTCTCCCTGTCCCTTCCCAACCTTGGACCCCCGCCTCTCCTAAGAGGCTCGATTGGAGTCCTCTCAGCAGGGATAAGGGGAGCTGCTGTTTCCATCAGTGGCCCTCCTCGGTCCATAACCTCCTCATCTGACCAGTCACTGAAGTTGGTGTCCATTTTTGAGAGGGGAGAAGGTTCAGCATTTCCTCCAATAGCACGGTGTTCAGGTCTCATTGATGGTGGTGGTGTTCTTGGACCTCGCTTCCTCTTACTATGTGGCTGATGGACTGAAGAATCCTCCTCAGACACATCCGACTCTCCTCTTGAGCGTTTCCTCTTTCGATCAACTGCCTTCTTCTTGGCACCCTTCCGAGGGGAGTGTAAGGTTGATGGGCCATCTGTGGAAGCATCTGTTGGTGGCTCATGATTGAATCGGTCCCCCGCTCTAGCCAGGCTGTTACCACAAGTGGTCTCCTCTTCCTTGCGCGCCTTCTTCAAACCCTTCCTTTGAGACTTTGTCTTCTTTTTGCTCTCCTCGTGGGACTGGGAGCCCGCAGTGTCTCTATCATCACTGCCAGTCGATGGAAGGAGAGGAGGGGGTGTGGGTTCTCGCTGATCTCTACCTCTGTTGCGGGAGTCGGGTAGGGTGTCTGGAAGATGCTCTACTCGCCGTTCACCTACTCTGCTTCGTTCCCCACGAGGTTCTGGATCACACTGGCGGCTGCGTATCTCTCTTTTGTCTCCTACTCCTCTGCGCTCCTCATCCTTCCAGTGACCGGGCTTGTCATCAGACAAAGAAGCTCTTGGGGGAGAACGCAGCAAAGGCTCCTGAGGCCGCACCACTTGGCTAAGTAGACGATGTGTCTCCCCACCTGCACATACACATAACCACCATAGTGTGCTTGTAAGCATCAAAGTAACTCAATGACATCAAGAGCACTCAACCAAATTCCGCAATAAAGCGTTGCATCATGTTTAACTGGCAATTTCCTGCATTAAACGTAAAATCCTGTTCAAGTGCAAAACGGCTCCTTTAGTTTTCAACCACATGACAGTTTTTCCACAAAGGCTGTCTTCTTTCATGTTTCAAAACAAAATGCTGTGGAGCAAAAATGTACAATGGGGGCACTGTTTTGCATTTGAACACGTATAATGTAACGTGTTTACAATTAAAATGACTTTTTAAACTTAGACCTGATATACCTGAATAAAAAAAAAATAATTAAAAAGCCTCTTTCATTCATTTCAATATGATCAAGGCACTCATGTTTGCATCACTAAATCTAGGTTTGGGCGAATGTGTCAACTATTTGACTTTGGTACAGTTTTTTTCATTATATTAATGATAATTTACTAATAATCAATTGTTGAACCAGTACATCCAAATAAATCTGCACATACGTCTGGAACATAATCAGCACAAAATAAGACAAGAAAAGCACTGCTTATCCCGTTACAAAATATACATTAAATGATAGTGTGTGTCCTTTCAAAATGAATTTCCCTACTGTCAGTTGGAGGCGGACACACTGGGCTCGGGAGACGGTGCTTGGCCTGCCCTCGGCCAATCGGGCGCTCACTTTTATCTTCTGCACTGTTGTAGCCATCGCTGTCAGCCAGGCTGAGGTCCCGCGCTGATCGTTTTGGTGAGTGTCGGGGGCTGGGGCTGTTCTCCACCCTGTGCCTCTTACGACTACAGAGGAGAACAGAGAGGCAAAGCTTTGTTGGCACGTGTTCTTATTTATGTTTGAGTTTAGACAACTCTGGAGCACAGACACGCAGTGAAATCATGTATTTGTGGCGATACAAAAACATGCCTCATCTTGCGATCTTCCCGGGTATCTCTCACGGCCCGATCATCCCTCGTATCATCTCTCCTTTCACGCCGCTCTTCTCTTCCTCTCTCCCGTTCTTCCCATTCCCGTTGTCTCTCTCGCTCGCGTTGCTCCCTTTCTCGTTCTCGTTCCTTCCTTTCCTTCTCTCGCTCCCTCTCCCGTTCTTCCCTCTCTCTTTCCCTCTCCTCACGCTCCCGCTCTCGTTCTCTTTCCCGCTCCCTCTCTCGTTCTCTTTCCCGTTCTCTCTCCCTAGCTCGCTCCTTTTCAGCCTCCCTCTCTTTCTCTCGCTCCTTTTCCCTCTCCCTCTCTCGTTCTCTGTCCTTCTCTTTGTCTCTCTCCCGCTCCCGTTCCCTTTCTCGCTCCCGGTCACGTGTCCTCTCTTCCCGTCTCTCCTCTGTCCTATCTGGCCTGCGGTCTTCCCTCCTCTCCTCTCTCTCAGACTCCTCTGTTCTGCTCTGGTGTCTGTTTGGAGAAGCGGCTCTTTGATCTGGGAAACAAAGCCCAAAAAGTAACAAAGTCAAACACCTTCAACATAACAACTGCAACAGTAAGAAATAAGAATAGCAATTTTTTTACTTTGCGTGTGTTTATTTCTAATATTTTTAATTGAGTTACAATTTGACAGCACCAAGCTCTAACTCCCACCTCTCTCTCTGTTGTCTCTGCGATCCCGCTCGCCATGCCCTCCTCGCCTATCATACGAGGAGTCTCGAGTGTGATCTCCTCTTCTATCAGCTTCGTAGCGATCTCTGTCTGAACCTCGCTCAGAGCTGCGTTCAGCAGCACTGCGGTCTGAAGTCCTCTCTGTGCTCCTTTCACGAACTGCACTACTCCGTGACTCCCAACTGTCATGAGTGCTGTCCAGCTGGGAACTTCTGGAGTTTTTGTTTGAACCTGGAAGATAAGAGCAGGCATACATGCACAAAGCTTTGACTTAAACATCGGTAACCTGATCACTGATCCTTGAGTCTGTACTGAGCTCTCCAATAACACCTGGACTACTAGACAAACCAATCAATTACTGCAGAATCTCCTTCATTACCAGTTTTAATAGTAGAGCAGACAATATCAATTTTACAGCAAATTGTGCAAATGCTGGTACAAGTGCCACATTTAGCATGATGGTTCCTAAGATACAACTTAAATCTGTTTGATTGGCCACTTGAAAACCCAAGATGGTGACCATTTTCCAAGGTCACCAAAATTACCTATCGAAAAATTACTTTTTGCATTCATATGCTCTTACTGCAATGAATCTGTTTTACAGCATCAGTGAAATCAAAGATGACACTTAATTTCACAATGTACGCCAAATCAACCCCAGAATCTTTTTTTTCCTCACAAAAATGTTACTTATTTGATTTGTGTGATCTTGCTGTAAAATTGTAGGTTTTCAGGCATGCCAGATTAAAGTTTTCATGTTCCAACTACAATACGACACTCTTAGTGGCATGAACTGCCATTTATCCATGTTGCCTGCAGATATTAAAAATTACAACATAATATATTCACCACATAATATCTTTTAATAGGCCTACATGTAGTAGTTTCAAGAGGTGAACACTTTCAAAACATGCTGGGTGTAAACCATTAAAACTAAATATAATAAACTTCAACCAAATTTGGTGCATACGCAAAATAAAACAATTACCATAAATAAATAAATATAACTAAATTGACTTTGACATCAATATCATTTTGAGTCATCAAAAAAGGAGCATTTCTATGCACGCTATGCCAATTTTGGTATTTGTACCACCAAATGCATAATTTTTCCATTATCTGCCCCACTGTAACAGTAACGCGCCACATAAAACTTTTCAGGAGTGCTTGCCTTTATCAGATACATCATTCACACGTCCTCTCCCTCTTCCATTCCTCTCAGCTCTGTCTATCCTTCCTTCACCTCTCCCACCATCTTCACGTCCATGAGCTCTCCCGTAACTCCTGTCATCCTGGGGTGGTTCCTCCTTTCTGTGGGTGTCAGTCCTCTCCCTTTCTCTTTCTTTTTCTCGTTCCCGCTCCTTTTCACGCTCCCTCTCTCTTTCCCGTTCGCGGTCACGGTGCTCTAAAGAGTCTCGAGCGGAGCGAGTTTCTGTCCTGTTCTCTCTCGAGTCCTTCAATTCCCTGTTATCCCGACGTTCCCGAGAGTCTCGGGTCGTTTCCCTTCCTCGATCACGACCATCACGTTGCTCTCGGACGTCTCTCATCTCCCTGTCCTCTCGGGCATCCCGTGATGACACCTGTTCAGAATCATAGTCTCTGTCATCATGGATGCTGTCCTTCTCTCTCTTGCTGCGGCTTTCTGTTGGCAAGACAGAGAGAGCATAAATATGAAAGATGATTATGAGAGACTCACTCGCATTTGTAATAAAAATAAATCTCTGACAACCAAATACAATATTACAACAAAATACCATCTCTGCGGTCATGCTTCCGCTCTTGGGCAGGAGGACTCCTGTCTCTCTCACCACGGCTCCTCTCACGGCCTCTGGAGTGGTGTCGGTTGGGACTTGATCGGTCAGACCTGCGGTGGGGTGAGGAGGCGTCATGGGAGGCAGGGGGTGAACGAGAACGTCGAGAACAGAGAGGTGAGGAGTTGGACGCTGGTGCTGTGGTGTTGCGGTGGTAGGCAGGAGAGGCGGAGCGACGCCGACGAGGGGACGGCGACTGCCGCTGGGCAGAAGAACCTGAGTGAGAGGAAGGGGAGTGGTGTCGAGGAGGAGTCGGGGTGCGCTGGTGTCGTGGAGGAGAGGGAGACCTGCAAGAACAAAGGTAGACTAACTCCTCATTACTTGTTCTCAGTAATTTTCAAGCATCAAGCATGAGCCCAGTATATATGTGGCAAAAAATATGCTACATTCCAGCATTCTTGAAAATTCAATTTTCAGAAGTCGGATGGAAAACATCCTTGGAATTCTTCTGCAGAAAAATTTAAAATCAACCCAAATATTACATTGAAACTGCTTCTCTGATGTTAACATAAAATACATCATGGCCACACAGTCATTTTTACTGTACAACTGTAAAAGCAGAATGAATGCAATTAAAAAGTACACATTTATTCAAATCAGCAGTCACTCAGAGTGGGCAGACCTCTGCCAAAACTGAACCTCATGTTTATCTGGAATTAATTTATCTATAATGCAGGTGGGGCAGTGTTTCACCAAAGCACCAAATCAGTTGACGTGTGTTTTAATAGTGGTGAAACAGATCATAGCTGATCTGTGGCCCATATGGACTCGCACCCCCCACCTTGGTTCAGCACAGTTAACTGCAAAGTTGACATAAGTATGATTTCATGTCATGGTGACTTCTTTGTAAAGTGATAACTACACGTTAATATCAATGCAGTCATGGTAAAATCACAGTCTCAGTGGAGGCTGAAGCAGCTGCGGGTGCATGGCACACAGTTGTGACCGCAGCCTGTTAAAAACAGCCTTGTGCTCTGCTTACTGCAGGCAAAGCACACTTGTGGATGCAAAAACCAAGACAATCTCTCAAAAACAAAATGAGCTGAGGATGAACTGTCTGGCATCTCTTCCCTGTGCAGTTACGAGCCCAGTGAACTGAGCATCACGCTCGAAGCATATGTGCACCCAAACTGGCTGAAAGTCCACAGCTCTGGAAAATAAGAAACATTCCTGACTTTTTCCAAGTGTTTGCTGACCAAGACCACTGACCTGAATGAATTCAGAATGTATTCATCCCTAAAGAATAAATAAAGTTATTGTTGCCCTATCACTAGACAATGCAAACATCCTCATCATTTTGAAAAAGAATTTGAAGTCCGTAAACTTCATTAGAAACTTAATCATTTATTTAATTTCCTTTTCATGATTTTGGCAAAGGTTGTTTGTATTCACTGATACTGTTGCAGTTAAATACAATTAAATATTTTATTTTAAAATATTATGTAAAATATTGGACACCTTGTTTTCATTCAAGCCCACAGGCCAAAGTTCTTTGTTCCTTAAGATCTTTAAAAAAAAGAAAGGAAAACACAGTAGTCTTTTGTTTTTGTATTTTCTGATCCAAAAATCTGTGGCTTAAAACCATAGCCAATCCGAATTGTGGGTTTTGTGATCCGTGACTAGGGATGGGTATTGATAAGATTTTATCGATATCAACGCCATTATCGATTCTGCTTATCGATCCGATTCCTTATCGATACCTCTTGTGAATTTTGTACTAAAAGTAGGCTTTACAGATTTTCTATGTATTTCATTGAGTCTTAAAGTAAATAAATATGAAATGATCAGGGATGAAAGTGGTGAAAAACAAAAAAAGCTGAAACCCAAAATTACCCGCCAACACCACCTGCACGAAAATGTTTGAATTCTAGAAGCTCTGAAATGTAATCTGGGACTATTCCAGACAATAAACTGCAGTGAGTGCAGCATTCATTTTGGTGAGAAAAAAAAAAAACAAACAACTTTCCTTATTCAAATTCATTCCAGCAGTATTCTGCTCTTACTAGGATGCAATTTTCTAGCTTGGCAGATAGTTCTGGAGGAAATCACTGAAGAAATTAACACATTGAAAATATGGTTTGGCCGAAACCAACTGTCATTAAATTTAAATAAGACAGGGATGAAATGGAGGTTTAAGAGTCACTAGGTGTTCACGAGAAACACTTATTTATTTATTTATGTATGTTCATTGTTAGTTGGTTTTATATTTTCTGTTGTGTTTTTATTCAGGTTCTTTGTCTCTTTCTCTAAAATTATTAATACATAAACAAAAATAAATTAAAAAAATATTACAATTTGTAATACATTTGACTCTTTTATGACAACAAACGTTTATTATACAGAGAACAAATGCACCCGAACATGATGACAGCTGCAACTGCTTAATGCTAACTTTAACATTGAAAATGACATAGACATGCTAACGCGTTAGCATCGGTCCGTTTTTAAGTTATAAAATACATCTATCAACTGTTTCAGAAGACCATAACAGGTCAGTTTAACATAAAAAAGGTAAATAATACTCACAGACATAAGCTCTTTAGGGTTTTAGCGGGGGAAAATTAAGATAAAGCGAAAGAAAAAAAAGGAACCAACAAAGCTATAGATCGAAGCACTGCTTCAATCTGCGAATCACTGCTTCGATTGGTTCAAGGTTCAAAGCAAAGCCGCGCTGCATTAAAGCTGATTACAGACCCGCTGCAGGGTCTCTAACCAATGTAGAGAAATCATCATTTTCCTGAAAAACACCCCCCAAAACAATGGCCACTCTGAAGGACAGATAAGGGAATCGCTAAGCAAAAAGCTTATTGATGTCGGTGGATCGAATCATTTCTAAACGATACCCGAAAGGAACCGGTTCTCGATACCCATCCCTATCCGTGACACCCCTAATGTTTAAAATATAACTGATAAACAAATGCTGATAAAAACATAACCTATATATGGTGTTAGTTGGCTGTCTATAGTGTGCACTCAAAATGGGCTGCAAGAAGTCATTATAATTAAATAAATAAAGTCTGATTTTCAATTTTGCACCAACACTTAAAATTACCCCCTAAAAATCATAAATCCAATCACAAGTAATAAAACAAAGCCATCTGATTTAAATTCTGTGTTGTTCTTTAATAACATAACCTAGTTTAACCCATGTCACACTATGACTCATTAAATCAACAATAGATACGTAGCTTCTATCTTGTCACTGGTGGGGAATCATAGTTGATGGACAATGATCTTTCAGATGTGCATCTTGTCTTCACTGGGTGGTAAGGCCACAGAATGTATGAAGGTTGAACTTAAAATATTTGCCAGAGTAATCTGACTTTGAATGGACGGCAGAACGCTTTGCTGACTGCTCTACACATTTACCTGCGAGATGGAGAAGACAGTGCAGAGGCCTTATGAGATGTAGCTTTAGGGGAGGTAGACTTCTTCCTGGATGATAATGGCAGGCCCCTGGAGGGAGAAGACACACTGCCAGATCGTTCCTCTGATGTCACTGATCGTTTGGCCTTGTGGGAACTATCTGAACGGTCCCTAAAAAGAGTACATCACAGGCTGTAAACAGTAAATTGATGCAATTCCTCCACCACAAAATAACTTTCATAAAACTGAATCAATACTAATCATAATTAGCTTGTACACATGCTGAGCCACAATATCATTTTCTAATATGCTGCACATTTAACACAAAGTCTAAACTTTACCTGCGTTTTTCCTTCTTCTCTTTGTGTTTTTCTACATCTCGAACTCGATCTTTCCCTTCTTTTTGCTTCTCCTCACACTTCTCCTTGTTTTTGTGTTTGGCTTTGTGTTTCTTTCCCATCACAGGAATTTCCAAAGGAATTGGGGGAGGAGGACTGGGAGTACGGGGCCCTTTCTTCTTACTGCGGCCCCCCTTGGAGGACCTGGTTACAGCACAATTGAAAACATTATATCTCTGCTGAAATGGCAAAGAATTCTTAAGGCACATGTGAAAGCATTTCTGTCTGAAAGACTCAGTTAAATTATTAAATATATACAGTAGTGCACAAACACTTTAGGCACATTTACTGGAGCTGAAACTGTGTGGGTGGGTGTTTATTTATATATATATATATATATATATATATATATATATATATATATATATATGTGTGTGTGTGTGTGTGTGTACACAGTGGGGAAAATAAGTATTTGATACACTGTCAATTTTGCAAGTTTTCCCATCTAAAAAGAATAGAGAGGTCTGCAATTTTTATCGTAGGTACACTGCAACTGTGAGAGACAGAATCTAAAAAGAAAATCCAGAAAATCAGTGTATTATTTTTTAATAATTAATTTGCAGTTTACTGCATAAAATATGTGTATTTAATACAATAGAAAACAGAATTGTATTTGGTACAGAAACTTTTGTTTGCAATTACAGAGGTCAGATGTTTCCTGAAGCTCTTGAACAAGTTTGCACACACTGCAGCAGGGATTTTGGTCCACTCATCCATACAGATATTCTCCAGATCTTTCATCACTTTGCACATGCGTTTATGTCCACCCATATAATTGCAAACACGGGGGTGTGATAACTGCGTTGCTGATATGCACATCACTCTGATGACTTCTTTTTTTCACACCATTAACAGTGTCCCAGCATCACCTGTAAGTGTCACCAGTGGACCAATAGCTGTAAAAACGTACGTACACCAGCCAGGATTTTTGCGTGATGCACCACATACTTCCATGGTTATTTCACTTTTGATAAATCTGAATGTTAGCGTGGAGACGGATATACGCCACATTTTTGAGCATACGTACGCTTTGTACATGAGCCCCCAGATGATTATGGAGAGGGACTGGACCGTGATTAGACACTAAAATGTGTAAAAAGCTCATGTGAATTGGTTTACTTTTTAAGTTGTGCTCACGTGCGCACACATACACACACACACACAGACTCCATTGTAATAACCTTGCCCCAGAGAGCGCAAAAGAAACTCCTACCTGGTAGATTCTGAAACAGGCGATGCTTTCTTCTCTTTCTTTCCAGAGCCTGCAGCTTTGGAAGAACTTTTATGTTTCGGGGACCCACTGGACTTCCTGGATGTGGGTGAATCTTTAGAACCTAAATGCTCAGGGGAGACCTAAAGGAGATGAGAAATCAAATGAAAAGTCACAAGAATCTCAATTTTTCACGAGGGACTTCTTCCACTTCAAACAGAACTGTAAATCAATCTGTACTGGGTTGTCTGTCTTTCCAGCATTTTATTAATACATTTTTTTTAATTTTTAATTATTTTGCCTTGAATATTACCAATGCAAATAGTAGCAAATTTAAAGATCTTAAAAAAGTCAGAAAATTTTGGTTTGATGTGCCCTAACTCTGGACTAGCACTGTAATTTTTAACAGTTAAATATTTACAGGCTGTTTCAGAATAAATACAGGAAAGGTATGTTGCCTGATAAAGTTCTGAACCAACTACCTTGTGTAAAATTCATATGTAAACCTTCAGTGCATCTGTGAATGCAACAATTTGTTTGCTGTAAATTTCAAACCCCTAATTCCAAAATGATACTACTCATACAATAATCATCAATACAAAATGGGTGATAACTGCATAATATAAGTAAGTAAGTAAGTAATGTAAGCTGCTGTCTGAAAAACCTTCAGTACTTGAAGGTTTATGTAAAGACAAAAGCTGGGGCACACATACAACTCTTTTTATTTTATTTTTTACCTTCAACATGCCACTACTTCGTGTTTGGGACGGGGTGTCATCTTTTTTAACAACAATCTCTTCTCGCTCTAATTTCATCAGCTCACGTTGAATTTTCTGTCGCTTCATCTCTAGTGATAACTCGTAATCATAGTCACCGATATCTGAATCTGAAAGACAAAAACAAAAAGTAATCAAATTGCTGAAATCCATATTTAATTTAAAATGACTGACTTTAAGACTTCACCTAGTGGTTGTGACAAAGTAAAACTAGTGCAAAGCTGCTCTTACACCTGACCAAGATCAGTACTGAGATTTCCTGAGCAGCATCGCTCACATGCGTCTCAGGACTGATGTAAGCATGCCGCTGGGCATAGAAGGGCACAAAATGGGAAAAGTCCTAAAACCTCATGCTGCTTTTGAATATGCTCAAATGTTTCAGGAGCTCAGCCAGACTCCCAGCCATCTCTGCAGACTAGAGCACAGACAGAGTTACAGAGATATCAAGAATTGATAGTGTATTCCAAATCTGACTAGAATTACAGAGTACACTGAGCTCCAGGTTAAAAACAGAAAAACACTTCTGTAGGCTGGTGCGCCTGCTTGGGAGCAGCTCCCTGCTTGGGGAAAATCATGAACTCATCCAAGGTGCACTGACTTGTAGTTTGGCCCATTGGATGTGAAACAATGTCAAACACAGGCAGGTGTAACAGCAGCTCATGAGACAACATATGAAGAAATGATGACAGTAAACTGAAACATCTTATGTCCTTTAAAATTGAGAAAAGAAACTATCAAACCTTCTCGGTTGGCTTCCCACTCTGTGGGCTCTTCTTCACTGGCGGGGGTGCGCTCCTTTGTGATCTTTATATCCTCCTTCTCCCTGTGCCGGCTTCTGGAGGAGTCTCTCTGCTGTAGCACATGTAACATATTGAAGAGTATTTAAACTGAAATTATGGTCAAACAGGTTCTGATGCTAAAGTCACCAGTGGCATCAGAGCAGAGAAATAAAGCAATCTGTTCATTGGATTGTTAACAAGGTGTTTTGCTATATAAAAGCACAAACTGAAGGAACAGACAACTCACTCTCACTGGGGGTGATGAGGGCTCACTCAGGTCTCGCTTCAAGTTTTCTGGCTCAACATCTTGTCTTTTATTTTTCATCCTCTCCCGCAAATCACCAGTGGGTCTCTCAGCTGACCTGTTTCGCAAAATTCATTCAGTTTATGTTGACAGAATCACAAAAAAATTAAGAGGAATGTGCAATGTCTGCCTAAAAAAAATTTAAAACCTGAAAAAGGCATAGTCAAAACAATATTCCCGATTGTCTGAATCAAACAAGACCAAGGAGATAACTAACCGACTAAAACTAAATCCTTTGCCTCGGGCCTGAGTTCCATGTGTGTAGCGACAAGTGTTGCCGTAACTGCAATTCCCAGTCTTCAGCCAATTTCTACATTGACTCTGAAAAACAAAATTAGCCTCATTACATAAGACACAACAATCAAGAAACATGAAGTATGTCATATCTGGGGAGAAAAAACAAAACAGTTTTTCAGACTAATTTATAAATAACTATTTGTATCCCTTTCCAAGACAGAGTGGCTAACAGCGCTGAAACAGAGAGGCTATAATGTTGCTCACACCAAATTCAGATTTTCTAATAAGTGGCACAGGTTTAAATTGAGTCTTCAACCATGGATCAATTAACACATTTATATATATATATATATATAAATTTTCACAATTTAAAAAAATGTTCAGAGATGATGTGATTAATGAGGATTTTATTCACCATACAGCACTGCATTGTTATTACCAGGCGTACACATACCTGGTGGTATTCATGCATGCTTAAAAAAAGTATGTGCAACAGAAAACATGGAGGGAAGTGCTTTTACAGCAACCTGTTGTCATTGCTTTCCTTCTGAAAAGCGCTTCCCTCCATGGTTTCTGCTGCGTATCATTTATTTTTAGCACACATGAAAACCTGAACACCAGTTATGTGCACAGCTGGTAATTACAGCTGTTCAAGAACTGTGCTTGGAAGATAGACAGAAGAGCAAATTAATTGTTTTTTTTTTTAACAAAATAAACCACTATCCATGAAATACCACATAATATTCACATTCTGTGAACCTAGAACTGTGTCCACCTGGCACCATCTGTAAGTTTTGTGTACCTCAGCAGCATTACTCCCAGTACTCGGGCCGAGTCTTTCAAACACGCTGGGCCGGCGAGAGGGGGCGGCGGGGTTGCTGGTGCTGCTTGCCGTGGTACTGCTGCTGTCTGATATAGTTTTTGAGTTCTCCACTGTTACCTTCCGCCTGATCTTGGACATTCTGCAAGACTGGAATTAAAACCGGCAATAATTCATTAAATGTCTGTGTTCATCAATTCATCCTACTTTATACAAAAGACAAACATTTCAACTAAAACAGAACTCAAACTGCATACTTGCCACAATTCAACAAAGTCTAGCACTATTATGACCAGGTTTATTTTTGTCCAGTCCAATACGAACTGTAAGTTCTTACTTACATAGGAACACATGTAAATTTACCGTCAACACCAAATCACATAGCAGAATACTTTGACCAAACAGATTTTTTTACTTTCAAGAATGCTCAAGAAAAATAGCTTCCATAGAAATTAAGATTCCGTAGTGTGAAGCAGATGAGACTCTGAATCCCCCTGAACTGGACACCAGTTCAACATAGGTTATTTCCAAAGCAAAGGCCGGCGCTGTTACAGTTGTGTGGAATGAGGCAATGTAGATGCACTGTTTTGTCCAAAGACACAGACAGGTAGCTTGACTGGGAATCAAACCTATTTCTACATATTGGTAGCCAAAGTCCTTTTAACACTGAGCTACCTGCTCTAATAGCAATAACAATTCTTGATTTGCCAGTAATGTGCATTTTAAAAACATTTACTCTTGATATATACCAACAAAATTTTGGTCATATGATTTAGATTTTCTCCAAAATACAAACCTCATTAATTCAATCAATTCCATATATTTATACAGCACCAAATCACAAGATTAAGTTGCCGCAAGGTGCTACACACAAGCAATGATTACTTTACCCAGCCTATTAACAATCATACTGGAGACAGTAGTAAGAACCAACTTCCTCACGTGGTGGAAGTTTTTGATTATAGAAAGAAACCTCAAGCAGACCAGACTCAATGAGGTGACCACCTGCTGTGGCCACATTAACAAAACGAAATTAAAGCAGAACATGCAGTGACAGAAATGCTGCAGCTAAAACAGCCATACAGTTGTGAACTGTGTATGACTGATATGGTTTACAACCAACAAAACCACAAATCTTCCATTTTCAACAATTCAGCACTCTTAGCAAGTCCAAGAAGTAAGAGAATAGTAAAGAATAATTAACACATCACATATTAGAGTTAATTGAGTGGCTGATGAACAGAAAAGTACTCCTATTTTCATTTTTGAAGGAAAAAACTGACCTGACTTGCATCAAGATATCTATTTAAAGACACTGCTTGAAATGTTGAGAAGTTGTAATAGATATATTTTACCATTTAGAACTAAATGGAATCATCAATGTTTGATATTATTCCTTGAAAAATTACTTACACAATTAGTGCGCAAAACCGTTGATTCCCTTAACCAATAGCCTCTTGGTGATGAATAAACTTGTCTATGTGAAGAAATATTTTCAGTGTATAAGAATGATTAGTTCCTGCCCTTCTTACATTCCATTCCTTTGGTTTGCTTGCCATTTTTTTTAAAGTGCTGTCTTATTAAGCCAGACTTGTATTTTACGCATCTGCATTTCTGCCTTCAGCTTCACCTTTTATGAGTGCTTGAATTCTGGTTCCATTGAAGAAGCGTCCAGGTTACGCGCGGCTTAAAATCATTTCCTGGCTCACCTATGAATGATGAGTCAATATCATCACTGGCAAGGCCAGACTCCAACGCTTTCTCTCTCCTCCAGTCCTTTACCATTTGTTGAAGGAACAAGATATCAGTCCCAGGTTTAGATCCTCCCCATTGTAGTGTTGAAATCAATGGGAAGACGTGCCAGAGGTAGGGCCAAAGGACGACTTTGTTAGCAGTTGAATGAGACCCAGCAATTTTCAGTCTTTTTCATAACAGAATGATTAGTCAAAGACCCTGCAATACATGCTTGTTCATGAACAAGAGACCCTGCAACTCTCAAACTTCATCGTGACACTAAAAGAAATACTTCATCTACTAGTGTAGCACAAGGCCAACAGGTTCTGCAGTATGGTGGATGTAGTGATGCAGGGCAACAAAGCATACTCCCTGGAATGTTTTAATCCAGGGTAAAAAGAAGATTCATCAATGTCTAATCTCATCTGGTTTGAGATTTTGTGAAACGCTGTTTACCTACCCAACACAAAGTTGGCAAGACTAAAAATAGGCATTACATCCTCCCATGGCTTGGCCAACTGGTGATATTTAGGCTAATGCTTACTATTTAGCCTAAATAGTATGCCCTTTTTAAATGCGTATCAGTACACAAGAGTTTCAGATCTATTTTATGCAACAAAAAAAAAAAGGTACTGGCTGCCATTGTCAGGTGACATCCCTGTGTCCTCCTATTTATTAACACTAACTCGAACACCAAGGGACATAGGTAAAGGTCTTTATTTTAACATGGGTAACCAATGAAAGCACGACACTTATTGTCAGAAGGGCCCACTGTACCTGTGTCACCACCTGCCCAGCACCCCAGTTCAAAGCTACTTTGCACTGCTGGAGACAGCACGGCACTCAGATCGACAAGTGCCAGGTGGAAAGTTGGCTGCAATGGGGAAATGAACCTATGGGTGAGGGCAGGTATATGTCATTCCTGGCAAAGTGGTGAATCTGAAGGTGAGAATTTGTACCGCTCTGTGTAAACACACTTGCACTCTATGCTGTTCGCTAGATTACGAAAGACTCAGATGTAGTCAAGTTCCTGTATGTCCGCCCCCGCCAATACAAACGTTCGTCTTAGCTCTATACTTCTCGTACCGTACCTGTAGAATTCATGTTTTGGGATGCGTCTCCTGTACTTGGAACCACTTCGAACAGGAAATATCACTGAATGAACAGGTGAATAAATTAGAAGAACCAGAACAAATGTTTTAGGTGAATTTAAAGAACTGTGTCTTGACAAGGAATCACCAGATTTCATACTATCAATCAAAACATTTTCAGATCAAATGAAAAAAAATTAAGTATAGTTCTAATGACAATAACCATCATTTCTTGAACTGTCACTCATTGAACGAGTTTCGTCTGACAGTTCCATTCATATATTTAAGTGCATGGCTCCAGAAAAAGTATTATGAAGCTCTCAGCTAAATTTAATATAGTGCATTTATATTTCTCCTGCACGTTCAAAACATGTAAACTTTACATATTTTAGCTTAGCTTAAGTTCTAGCTAACTGCGCGGTTTTAATAATACTGACAATAAGACCAAAAGTCCCAAACATACACAGCGTTTTCAACTTACTAATGTTTTACCTAGTGAAAGAACCACATTCTTATTTTTGCACACTTGCTGAACAACAAGAAGTTCGTGGAGGCTAAAGTGCGTTAGCCACAAAGCTAACAGCTTCATGTTTTAGCGCGGGGCCCGCTAGTCGTCAGTAGCATGCATATTAAACAAACTGTAGACAAAAAGGCCGTCTCACCCAAAATAATTATTCGGTGTCGCATCTATTTTTGTCCACTTAAAGAATTTTGCACTTGTAGAAATAACAAGCCTTATTCTGTAAAACAGGCAGAAACTGCCCGGTACGTCTTCATGTTGACGCAAAATACGCATGCGCATTACATCTTCTTCTGTGGTGTTTTTAGAGTCCACTTGTAGTACAACTGCTCTGTACCGCCCCAAGTGACAAGAGGCTAGGACTTGGTGTGAAGTGAACGATTGGCTTTTTCTAATACCGGGGAACAAGCTTCGTTCTGGTTCGTGCACCCAATCTGGAACTATTCTGAGCGTTTTGATCAAAATTGAATATGTTCTTTACCATAAAAGTTGTTTCTCAGATGGCATAAAACAGCTGGGGTTATTATTTTTTTCATGTAAACCCCGACTCTCCTTTGATGATGTTCTTGATTGTAATAAGCCCTATATATTAGCCCTGAGACCCATCAGTGCCAGTTAGAGGTGGGCGATACTGGGAATTTTAGTATTGATCCAATACCAAGTAAATACAGGCCCAGTATCACCGATATCGATACAGATACTGATACTTTTTCATATTTAAGCTTCATATATCCGAAGGATCCAAAAGACCTAGGATAGAATTTCGCCAAACATTGTACGTGACAACAAAATACTTTATTATCACAATCAACATTTTTGTTTAAAAAAAATATCACACAACACAACTTAAAACAAAACCTCCTGAGGTAGAGGGCTGACAAACCACAATACAAGGGTGCGCTGCTCCGTGTTGTATGACACAGTGCAGCGCTGCTCTTACAGACAGAATGCAGACTTTGATGAATCTGCATCCGCAGCAGTCAGTGAGTGCGGGAGAGAAAAAAGCTTGAGTATCGATCTTTTTACACGAGGATCATTCAATATCAATACCAGCGTTGGTATCGATATTATCAATATTAGGATCAATCCGCCCACCTCTAGTGCCAGTGCTTATCCCCGGAATCTGTAGCACAAAACAGATGAGGGTCTACGACTCCCCCTGGACTATTCACCCAGTCCATCGTTTGGTCACTTCCCCGGTCAAAGCTGGCACTCATTTACAGCTGGGTGGACTGAGACATGTTTGTGTCCAAGGACACAGACACAGCAAGACCAAGAATTGAACTCAGGTCTACATATTGGGCACCAAACACCTGCCTCACTGAATGACTACCATGTTCAAAAGTGATGGAAAAACTGATGCCACCAAGTCAAAATAACCCTGAATGTCAGTGGTTAAAGAACCCATTCCCTGTTGATGGAAAAGGCCTAAAACTGAATTATTACATTATGGCAACTAATGAGAAACATTTCAAACAAAATATTCTACTACATTCAGCGAGCTCCTGTTTTCAAGACAGCAAAGGAAAACGGTATTTTGAAGTTGAACAGGTGTGAGTCGTTTCCATCTCTTCAAGGAAAGTATAGTTAAGAGTCATTCACATTAGATCACAAAAATGCAGCTGAAGCAACAAGCTTGGGAAATTCATGCACTGACAATGTTTTTTTCTTGTTATAGCTGTCTCATAAAATATCAGAGTTGAAAGCAAAGCTGTTATAACATTTTTGTCAGTGTTGTTTTAATGTTAAACTCTGTGTGCTTGGAAAGAATCCAAATGACTTTATACAAACACCCAAACACACTAAAGTTTTGGACTTTGGGCTTCGTCAAGCCAGAAGAGCTATTGCGCTAAGTTGGAAAAGTATGGAATCTCCATCACTGATAATGTGGATAAGGAGCTTCCCAGTTGTATTAGATTGGTCAGACGAGGTTAGATTGCAAAGGGCAAGTGGAAAGATTTTTGTACAGCTTTGGGAACCATGCTTGATTATCATTAAAGATGGAAATGTTGGATTTACCTGAAAGGAAATGGAGAAAAGTTGTTGGGAAAAAAATATTTTATTTTTTATTTGTATTTTATGTGTTATCAGTGCAGCTTTAGTGTGTGCGTGTGTGTGTGTGTGTGTGTGTGTGTGTGTGTGTGTGTGTGTGTGTGTGTGTGTGTGTGTGTGTGTGTGTGTGTGTGTCCAAGATCCCAACGTGCTTTATTGTTATTTCATGCTTCTTTGATAGGATATTATTGAATACACTTGGCAAGTGGGAATCGCAGATCAAAATAAGTAAATACTCGTATGAGTTCCAAATGCAGATGCATGTACCTCCTGTTGGGTGTTCTTCATCAGGCTGACTAATGTAAAGAGATGTTATTTTACCAGGGAAAGAATTCTGTCTGTTATCCACATTCTTCAGGGCATTTTGATGTACCCAAGTTATCCAGGGTTTTGTTTGATTTTTACAATGTTTCAAAGGGCAAGTGCACTTTCTTCCACAATAGAAGGTTCTTGGTTCAAGACCACCCGTGCGTCATTCTCCATGTACATCTGGAGTTGTGCCAGGAAGGGCATCTTGTGTAAAACTTGTGCCAAACCAAAGTACCATGCAGATTCATATGGGATCTACTGTGGTGACCCTGAGCAAAAAGGGGAGAACCTAAAAGTAATTACTTACTTACATTACCCAACTATTTGATTTTCTGTTACATATTTTGCAGAGTGTCTGTTTTGTTTTTCAGTTTCATTATGAATTTGTTCTGGCAATTGGAGTGTGTATATGTGTTGGGGAGGTGGGGGGAGGGGTGCAATTATTACCTCCTCCCTTATGACATCATAAGGCAGGTTTCTCTGGAATAATAAAGAAATAGATAAAGCAACTATGCCCAACCCAAAAGCAAGTTTTATTGCATGATAGTTAATGTTACAATCTTCAAATTGATTGTCATAAAATGCACAGTAACACTATTTGATTCAATGTACTTATACTACACCAAATCACAAGTCAATTCAAAGTACTACATACATACAAGAAAGGCTTAGACCATAGAATGTATAGACCTTACCCCTCCCATGTGACCGTGGTAATAAGTATAAACCCATACTATTTAAGAAACATTTGATTGTCTTGTCTGTTTGTTCCCCTGTTCCTCAGTGGCCCTTGATCTGATTTCCACCAAATTTGGTATGAAGGTGAAGCTCAGAATTGTCCTTAAAGGATTTCTTTGGCAAAGATTACAGTTACTGGGGTCAAAGGTCAAAATTCAGGTTTTTCATTCCGATTTGCACTATACTTGCCACACATACCATACTGTGCAAAAGTTTTAGGCATCCAGTCATAATAAAAATAGCTTTTAATGCCTCACCCCCTTTTTTATTGACACGCCAACTCAAAAACAGTTCCAACAAAAGTGAATATGTAAGCTATATATTTTTCCATAATAATAATAATAATAATAATAATAATCATTTATTTGTAACTGCACTGGCCAGTAGAATACCACACAAACACAGCTGCAAACGATCATGCAATATTAAAATGTTTGTTAAACGCAATTATTCATACTTTAAGCCGCATTTTTCTTTGAATAGTTTTTGACATCCTAGCTGCAACTTACACTCTGGTGTGACTCCTATATACCAAAAAAAAAAATCACATGTAAATAGAACCCAATTTTTATACTGATTATCATCAAAGTTGAAATTCATCACGCATTTAATTCATTTATGAATATTTATCAGATTTTTAAAATCATTTTTAATGCTTTTATGATGCAATAAATGTGCCTAAAGTATTTGCACAGTATTGTATGTACATGTGAGTCTGTCCTGGAATTGTCCAGGTGAGATAAAAATTTTTTTTCCAAAGGTCAATCATTGGAGTCAGGGCCATTGGGGTCAAAGTTCAAAATTCAAGTTTTTCACCTTGATTTGTGCCTTACGTGGCACACATTGGAGGTGGGTTACAGAATTGCCAAGCAAGGTCAAATTGGCCAAAGGGCAATCATTGGGGTTAAGATCATGACTGCCTGTCTGTTAGCCTACTCCACCCAAGACCTTCTGCTGACTTATACCAACCTTAATGAGTCATTGAAGGTTGACCCCAAAATTGCCGTTAAAGAATTTACTTCAGCAAAGGTCAAGGAATTTGATTTTTAACCCGATTTGGACTAAATGTGGTGCACATGTAGATGATTTCCCAGAACTGTCCTGGCATGGCCAACCACAGGTCAAACATTTGGATAAAGGTCAGGGCCACTGGAGTCAAATGTCAGACTGCTGTATCTCTTACTGGCTTTACGTCCACGGGTACTATTACATAGTAGAACAAAAGGAAAACACAGGATTGTCAGAACATGCAGTGACAGGAAAGTTGCAGTAAAGCATCTATTGACAGTCCAACATTCACATTGACAGACTGTTGAAAAGACAGCCATGAAGTGAAGATGAGAGTCCCAGTAAAATGGACTACAAATTAATAAGTCAGTGCGTGTACTACAGTGCGAGTTCAGTCACTGAACTCAGACATTCAGTTATCACCCCCAGCCCTGATGCATATCAGCATGTACAACTGATTATTACTGAAACTAAAACATTTGCATTAACATTTTCATCCATACAACAGTTTAAAAATATAAAACTCACAGCGTTACTGGTAGACAATGATGTTTAGATAGTTTGAAGCCCATCAAGAGGGTTTGTTGGATCTCTTGTTTTCTCTATGACACTGAGAGCAATGCTCTTGGCAGCAATCAGAGCTTCTTTGCAGGCTCTGGCAATATGAGACGGGGGCAGGAGGAAGCCATAATGACCGCGGTCCTGGAGCTCAAACGTGAAGGAGTAGTTCATTCCCAGTTTGTAAGCCCAGTCATCAGAAGCACCAGGAGCCAGATCTGCACAACAGAAAACAGCACCACCAAGGCAGGCGATTCAGTCAAAGTCAGATTGTTTTTTGTTAGTTTTTTTTTTTTGCCTGTACAGTAATGACACTTACATATTGTCTTTGCTCCAGCACCATATTTGTAGGTATTTCTATAATACCGTCTGATTTTCAGAGCTGCTTCTTTGGCCATCTCAAGCTTTATAAAAAGTACATTTGCACACATTAATGGTACAGATTTAAACGTATATTATACACACACAGACACACACACTTGCCAGTTCATTGTGGTTGTCCGCCTCCTCAATGGTGCAGGAATAGGGGAAGAGCAGCATTTGCGAATAGGAGTGAATGGTGAGATAGAGCTGAACAGAATCCTTGTGACTGCGCAGAAAGTCGGCCACAGCCTGTGACTCTGGTTCTGACTCTGGGAAAGCGCCACAGTAGATTTCATCGCAGGGTTCATGGGAGGCTCCCTCCGCTGGAAAAAAAATGGGATACCGTGGACTGTAACACCTCACTGACCAACCACATACTATGCTCAAATATTTGTTAAAATGAAAAACAGTCTGTTCAGCAGAAATCAATATTTTTAGGGTACAATTACTTAATTTTTGCAGCATGGCAGCTTAGTGGTTAGCACTGTTGACTCACAGCAACAAGATCATGGGATTGTTTCCTGGTCCTTCTGTGTGGAGTTTGCATGTTTTCCTTGTTTGTGTGGGTTCCCTCTGGGTGCTCAGGCTTCATTCCACATCCAAAGACATGCAGGTTAGGTGAACTGGAAACTTTAAATTGTCCGTAGGTATGCGTGCAGGTGTGAATGTGTTTGTTTGTCTATCATGCCCGATGACTTTTGGGATAGCCCCCCAGTGACCCTTAATTGGAGTAAGCAGGTATAGAGAATGAATGATTGATTACTTAAAATTAAATCACTCCACGACCGATAACCATCTGAGCCATGATCTTGACCTCTGTGGTAACCAATAACATTTGAGACTGGTTTCATGAAGAGCAGGGGGCCGAGGCACAGTTGCCATGCCAATGCCAGTTTTTAACAGGAAACTCTGATGGGTTAAGTACCAACATATCTGTTTGTTTCAGGCATTTACAAAGATGTGGGACTCATACATGAGCAGTGAAGGGTGTGCAGGAGAAATTCGATGTGGCAAAAAGGGGAATAGTGAGATGTGTGGAGTTACAGAGCTAAGTAGAATCAGAGGTACAACAGAAGTAGGGGAATACCTCAAAAGTACAGGTAAGCAATTTTTAACATTTTAATATCCACTAACATTTCTGTGTAGATCTGGATAATGATAAAGATCCAGTGGATCAGAATATATTTTCATGAGGGAGAAATTGTTATGTCCATAAACTGTGTTTTAGCGTATTTCTTGTTGTATTACAGATTCGTTTTTCGGTTTTTACTCCAGGGTGCCTTCACTGTTCCACACTTCTGCTTAGTTTTGGTACGACATACTACACCAGTTGGCATCAAAGTTTCTGTTGAGGTCGACTCCGATGCACGTGCTACCCTTACTCAAGGAGCGATTCTTCCTCCACATCCGGTCCTGAGCCAAATAAATAGATAAATAATTTAGTAAATAAATACTGAAAACAGACAGAAAAACATCCATTTCACTTAAAATGACTTCGAATTGATTTCTTCAGAAATTACTGGTGATGTTTTACGTATTCATACGGTAGTCCACGTGTACTTGTATCCATCAGGGTTCATAACGGGCAGGACATAGATGTCCATGTTGTCCAGTATTTGAGTGATGTCATAGTTTTTCCTGTAAAATGACAAAGACTAAAGGACAAAGGACAAATCTAGTGACTGATGTGACAGACAACATGAAATTCTCACATTACTATTGAAATCAAATGTACTCACATACTGCACAATCCATAAACAGAAAGCAGGGGAGATCCACTCTCGGGCATGGATCCCACAGTCAATCCACATTGCTTTCTTATTGGGTGTTTCGCCCACAGACAGCTGCATGAAGGGTTTAAATCACAGTCTTGATGTTGCTTTGTGGATGCATGCATAAAGTGACTCGTGATCTTAATCATTATTATTTGGTGTTTAGTGGAGGGGCTGCACCTTCAAAGCGTAGAGCGGTCGCTTCTCATACGAGGAGCCGATGAGAAGGACTTTGACCATGCTAGGGTGCTCCTGTGTGGTCCTGTTTATCCAGTAATAGATCTACAGTGGAAACACCTCAATCAAATGCATTATAATACAACAAATTTAGTGAATCTTACTAATTGGTCAGGGCAGATCTGGGAGCATGCACTAGTGCCGCACTTCACCGCATCCATCACATAAAACAACTGCCTTGGATCCTGAATGGCACCCAGGCAGGTAACTAGTCTATTGTTAATACTACAATCATTGTGCAACCATAAGGTGAAAGAAAGAAATGCAAATGGGATCATTATATTAAGCCCATACAAATGCTGATAATACAGAAATGCAAAAAGTCATTTTACTGGGGTGAAAGGTCAAACCAGGCATTTTCAGTTATTTTAAGATAAAAATGTTAAAATGGCACAAATAGAAACTTGGGGTCTGTGAGTATTATAAGATCAATATCTGTTTTCCGGCATCGTGGGTGAATGAGATACAAGGGTAAAAGGTCAAAACAGATGTTTCTGGTTATTTTCTTGAAAAAAAAAAGGTTAAATTAGAGCACATAGAAACTTGAGGTCTCTGAGTAATTTTACGCCAAGATTCATTCCCTAGGCTGAGTGGTTGCTGAGATAGTGCAAGGAGTCATTTAATCAGCGTAAGAGGTTAAAACAGACATTTACAATCATTTTCAAGAAAAACAATGAGTTGTAAAATATAGAAATTGAAGACAAATATCAGCTTTGTAGCATCAGTGGTTACTGAGATACACACACACACACACACACACACACACACACACACACACACACACACACACACACACACACACACACACACAGAACATGAACACAGAACACAGAGAACATGCAAACTCCACACAGAAAGGCCAGAGGTGGGTATCAAACCCTTGACCTTCTTGCTGTGAGGCAACAGTGCTAACCACCCAACCGCTGTGCTGCCACAAAATAGCAGCAACAATCCCATATTAAAATAGAGCACAAACAAACCTTGGGTCTCTGAGTAATTTAAGACCAAGATTTGTTCTCAAGCCCCAGTGGTTACTGAGTCATTTCATTGGGGTCAAAGGTCAAACAGGCATTTCTGGCCATTTTCATGAAAAAAAAAAAAAAAAAAAGAACTGCAACAAATAGAAATGTGAACTCTCTGAGAAATTTGAGACAGATATCACATCTCCAGCATCAGAGGACACAGAGATGCACCAAGTAGTGACCACTGGAGTCAAAGGTCAAAACAGGTGTATCCAGTCATTTTAAGAACCCCCGCCGCACACACATACAACAACAACCCCACGTTATAATGGAGCACATAGAAACTTGGAACCTGTAAGTAAAGAGAATGTTGTTTTTGGCCGTTACCATGGTAACTATACAATTTCTGATAAAATTACCCATTTAGAGCCTCTGGAAAGTTGTTTCCCCCAAATACTTTGACACCAAACACCAAGAATGTACAGCAGTGTCTGTGATATGACATAATGCCCACACAGTTGTGGACAGAATATAATACAATGTGTGCATGCATATTATTTTTGATATGCAGACCAGTTATATAAAGTTAGAAAGTGAAAGATAAAATAAGCAGCTTACGTCCTCCAGACTGTGATATTTCTCATAGTAATTTGAGCTGCTTCGTGGATCTGTGGACTCGTTCCTCATCTGGAGTTCAATCAACTCCTTGGTGTTGGCCAGCAAAACCCTGAAATGGTCATTGTGCCAAATGCATTAATTCCTGCAGGAGCATGAAAATAAAATGATTTTGTCTTTGTTTCCAAAAACATACTCATATGTTATAGCGTCTTTCTGAAGCAAATCTTTGACGGTCTGTGAGCTGTTTGCAGGGACAAACAGGTGGACCTGGTCCTCTTGATTAATGTAACCAGGTGCAACTGGCTGCCATAAGACTGTCTGAAAGAAATAAGGAACGGGCTGTTGAGTCGGAGGAAAACATTCAGAGGTCATCCTTTGAAATATCACATTCCCACCTCAAATTGGGTGGAAATATTCTTCAAGGTCTCCACCTGACCCTGTGTTTTTGGGGTTATGGATAGAATTTGGTCACTGGATGAACAGAAAAGTTATCTGTAAAACAGGCTGTCCAAAACTGGCATAAAACATGTTTCCGTGAAATTAATCAACATGACTTACTGTGTTTCGGTGCAGCACCCCCTTCCCAAAATCATCAAAACCACCAAAAGTGTCTTCATAATGTCTGACTCCAAACCTGGAAATAACAACAGTATGTTCCAGCACAGAGTTAGGAGAACATTATTGATTGGCATGTTGTTTATTTAGTAGTTGAACTTTACTTGTATGACTGAGCTTGGTCATTGATCAGCTGCAGTGGCTGAGAGGGGAAAACGTGAGTATATTATAATCTGAATAATTTAAAATAACTTCAGTTTAACGGCTGGTACCTTTTTTAAAAAAATAATTGGATTGCATTAGGAAAATTTTGCAAAATGAGGATTTTTTTTTGTTGTTATGTGGCGTTACACCTCCAAGCCAGCAGGTGCCGCCAGATAAATATAAATCCCACTGAGGGTGAAAGTTGAACAGTGACGTCATTGTAGTTTGATCTTCAAGATGTCGGCGCACGATCAGCTGGTCCTGTGTTTGTGTGAATTAACCAGGTAAATAAATATCTTCGTAAAATCGTTTAATAAGTAGGTAAATTGGTTATTTAGTGTTTGTACACATTGAGTTTGTGTTCAATGTAAAACTATGGCCTCTGTGTGATTGTGTATCCGGAGGATCCAGAATCTAAAAAGAGCTGACTTTCGTCCTTTGGCGTTCTTATGTATTTTTTTCATGAGGATTCAAGTCGTGAAAACAGCAAAGTGATCGGACCGATATTTTTTGAGAAATTAGTACTTTGTGAAAACAAGTCTGTTTATGTTACACTTCCACAATAAGAGCATGTATTTCAAAATAAAAGCGTGTGAGGTTGCTGCAGACATGACAGAATTTGTCAGTCTTTCCATCCTCTAACATCACAGACAGCAGATTCAAATCTGGACATTCTCTGTTTGCATGTGACCCCAAACCCAGAATTCACATGTTCACGCTCTGGACAAAACAGCAGAATTGTCTCTCAACAGCAGTGGTGGGCACAGTTCTGCTAATCTGCTAATTGTCAAACATTTTTGTTAGCGGATTAGCTTTTCAGATAACGTTGAAAACCATCAGCAGACCAACTGGCTTCTGATAAATTTAGTTCTGATAATTTTTAGACCGCTAACATGTTTTTGCGGGGATAGTAAATAAAGCTTAATAGTTAAAAACATTTGTCAAGTCTGAAATCAAAGATTTTAGTGCCTGTCTGTTATATGTTTGTAGCAGACAGACAGCTATGAGTGGTACAGCTCTAGACAGAAAGAAAAAGTGAGGAAGGGGGGAAAAAAGATCATTTCTCTTCACACCATACAGACTTGCCAGCATGTCGCACAAGTCATGCACAGGCAGACAGTTTTGACTTATTGTATTCACACTGCCATGAACACTGCCATCTGTGGCAGTGTGAATAGCATTTGCCGCCACTCATTTGCTAAAAGAGCGGAATCCACTTAACAAAATGAATTTTCAGTTTTCAAATTGCCTTTATTTTTTACAAATAAAAAAAAAAGACATATTTACAAATACAGATTTATTTGTTAAACCCACCACACGTTTCACTGTGTTATACCGGCCAGCCAACCACTCATGTCAGGAAACTAATTTACCCATAATGCATTGTGACGTGTGTCTAAACACTAAAACCTTCAAAATGAGTGCATTACTTTAAAATTAAAACATATAGCTGATATTTTCAATTTTTAAGACAACAGACATGACGTTAATTTCAGTAACTTGTCCGGAATTAGTTTGTTTAAAATTTTAATCATAAGTCAAAACTGTCTGCCTGTGCATGACTTGTGTGATATGCTGGTGAGTCTGTATGGTATGAAGAGAAATAATTTTTTCCCCTCCTTCTTCCTTTAGTTCTCTCTTTCCTTTCTTTATGGTCACCAGGTTTCTTTTGCTGAGAGAAGGCTGATCTGAGACAGAAGCGCTGGCTTGTTGTTGTGTCAGTAGCTGCTAGTGTACTGAAATCAATACTGAAAGTTATTGGTTTAGTTTTTATCTGTAACTTCCGCTAAATGTTTTAGGGGTTTATTGGTTTAGCTTTATAAAAGCTAACTTTTCAGTTAGTGGATTAACAGTTGTCAAAGGTAAGTTTTTGGTTAGTTGTGCCCACCACTGCTCAACAATGTCTCGCACTGGCCAAGAAAAAAAAAAAGAAAAGTAATTTGATCAAACGTGAACACTGTCACAGTGCAAATACAAAACTTGTGTTATTCGTAATTTCTTTACATGGAATATTGTCCTGGTTAAGCAGCTTCAGAAAAGCTTATTGATGACAAAAATTCATTTTACAAAATTGAACACAACTGAAAACAGATTAAACATTAAACAAAGACATTCATAAAAGCCAATACATTTTTCTATGTGAATACTTAAAAAATGTAGCACAATTGTAAACAGATTTTCCCCAAAAGTCAGCTGTCCACCATATATAGTACAAATGACCACATCTATAACCCGTGGTTCCCCACAGGTCAATGTCCTAGTTCATTTTTACACAGTCAACAGAGTATTTACACATTTTAGGGTGTACTTAAAAACAAACAAACATTTGCAACAGAGTAGACTTTGTGATGTCATAAGGTAAGGTTGTGTGTGTGTGTGTGTGTGTGTGTGTATGTGTATGTGTGTGTGTGTGTGCGGTGGGGGTGAGGTGGGTGATAGATAAAATGATAGTCACTCCTGACATTAAATCAGAATCAAATTTGTTGCCAAGTAAGTTATCACATACTCGTACAAGGAATTTGATCTGGCATCACTGGTGCATAAACAACAATAAAAGAAAGGTGAAAAAATAAGACATAATAAGAAAATAACAGCAGTTCCAGCTCACCACCAAAGTATGACCTACTCAAAAACAATGTCCTCACAAAATGGTAAGAATCATTGGTTATGTTTGAGATATTTTGCCCAAAAAGTCAAAGAGATGAGTGATCAGATAACCTCCTCTAGTTAGAAGAGGTAGTTAAACTCTCTCAGTGTAATAAAATCTCCAGACCTCTCAAAAATAACTTTGTTCTAAAATAATTTCAGGCAATGATTTGTATTAATATTTTTTGATAAAATACTTAAAATGCTGAATGTTTTTTTATTTTTTAAAATAATCTATACATTCCAGTCATAATATGACTCCAGCTTGTCTAGTGACACTTTAAAAAAAATCATTGTAAAATGGATAATTTTAGGTTTTGGAGCTAAATTTGTAAATTATGATGGCTCTGTTTTTATAATGTTTTACAATTTTATAGACTAAATAATGAGTTTGTTGGAAACCAGATGAATTCCCTGTGATCAGCAGGATATACACGGAAATAATAGTCTTTCAGTGGGTTTACAAAATTTCTGTAACTTCATAAAAACTACTGCAGTTCTTAAATTTTGAGTTCTGATGGATATGTGTTTGGACAAAGACTGATAGAAAAATATGAAAAGTTAATACCTGAATAAAATAACACGTAATTGTATGTAAACCTGACCATCAGTGGTTCCTCTTTTTGTGTGAACACGTGTGTGTGTTTCAGGTTGCTGTGGAAGTTGCTGCTGCCTCTGTTGTTTCTGTGTGCGCTGCTGACTGCTGTCCTGGTGCTGTTGGTGCTGGGAGTCCGGTTCTGGCTGCAGAGCAGCAGGAATGCTCGCTGGGCAAGAGACGGTTGTCCCACGGTGGCGTTCTTCCACCCGTACTGTAATGCTGGTGGTGGTGGGGAGAGGGTGTTGTGGTGTGCCATCAGAACACTACAGAACAGGTAAAAACTGATCTCGGACACAGTGAGTATGTGCTGTTTAATGTCAGCATCTGGAATTCAACAACAGCTACTTTAAGTGGATCCGTGCAGAATTAAAAGTTCATCATGTACTTGTTAAACTGAGAAACAACACTTTACAATACTTTGAGACTAAACTGGGTAAATACATTTTAGACTACAAATTAAACATAAGTGTAGTAATGAAATGCACCCAAATTCATAACTTGCACATTTTGATGCCATTTGCCGCACAAGTAATTGTGTAAAAATACATTTTGTTTCAAATCCCGATAGCAATCCAGATGTGTCAAATTGAGGCATTGAACTTTATTGGCCTACTGCTCTAGATTAATGTTATTGAACCTTCGTACGAAAGTAATGATTCAGAAATCAGGTTTAGAAGATGGATGGATGGAAAAAGAAATTTGGTGGATGTGGTTCTCAAGGACTGACTCTGGTATTTGATGTTTTGTTTTCAAGGACATTCCTGTAGGCATGAACATGAAAAAAATCTAAATTTTGGCATTAATAATGTTAGTTACATTCTAATCAGTTGTAATAAGAATAATTCCTTCAAATATCCTCCATTTACACTTATATAGACCTCAGACTTTTCTAACATGCTGTATAACAACAACAACAAGCATTGTCTTATATTATTTTCTTTATTACTAATGAATGTTAATTACAAGAACCTTAATACAAAGTGCCACCCAATATTTTGATGTTATAGTCATTGCAATAAGTGTCAGTTATCTAAGAAGTCCCTCATAAAGTGCTTATTACTATGTGCTAACAAGACTATATAAGTGTTATAACAGCATAATATACATGTTTGTTGAATAATTAGGGGAGGTGATGTTCAAGTGGTTAAGGCATTGAGCTTGAGACCAGAAGCTCCTCTGTTCAAATCCCAGCCTGACTGGAAAATTGCTAAGGGCCCTTGGGCAAGGTCTTTAATCCCTTATTGCTCCCAGTGTGTAGTGGGCGCCTTGTATGGCAGCACCCTCACATTGAAGTGAATGTGAGGCATTATTGTAAAGCGCTTTGTCTGATGCAGATGGAAAAAGCGCTATATAAATGCAGTCCATTTACCATTTGCCTATAAGAAACCTGTTAACACTTTATAGACTGCTTAAGAACATTAATAAAGGCTTGAAGAGTCTCTTGTAAATTTATAATTGCGTTACAAACATTTATTAAGTTTGTTGAAGGTTTTCAGTCATCTGGGTAAGAAATCGGAAAAGTTAAATCAACAGCAACTGGACTTCTTGATATTCACACTATTTTGCCACCTACATGAGTTAACATTTAAATATTTGTTAAATGTAACTGACTTAACATTTGCTGTTTACTAGTTTTGTTTTGTTTTTATTTTTTTGCTTTAAGATTGATGCCCAATTATCTTATTAACAGTAAACTATGCCCTTATTGACATTTAATGTGCAATGTTTTACAATCCAACTTTAAATGTTTATGAAACCAACACTTATATTGTCTTAATAATGAATAATAATGTTAATAAGATTATATAAGGACTGTTGAAGGTCTCACTACTTGATGATGCTAATTCCCTGCACTTAGCAGGGCATGCATAGGACTAATAAGCCCATAAAAAGTACTGCATATTCAGCTGTGAAGTTTTTGGTTCTGGTAAAAAAAAAAAGAGCCTCCTATTTTGGGCTGTGTTAGCACTTTTCAACTTGAGCAATAAAATAAAAGATAGAGAGGCCTATCAAGTTGCTTGTACAGCCTTGTCGCTAGTTGTGTGGTCCTGGTGGCCACTGGAGGCCGCTGTTGTTTGTTATGAGGACTGAACACAAATGTCTCAGATGTTGCTGAATGATAAACAAGTATCTTCTTCTGTCCTGAAACCACATTTTAAGTTAATGCACATCTGCACAGGTATGCAGGCATCAACTTTGTGGTGTACACAGGGGACCTGGGCGTGACCAGCCAGCAGATTCTGCAGGGGGCGCGGCGTCGATTCAACATCATGTTACCCCGACCTGTTCAGTTTGTGTTCCTGAGGCACCGGTTGCTGGTGGAACCAAGTCTGTTTCCTCACTTCACCCTGCTGGGCCAAAGCATGGGCTCCATCTTTCTGGGATGGGAGGCGCTAATGGAATTTGTCCCAGACCTGTACGTTGACACAATGGGCTACGCCTTCACCCTCCCCCTGTTCCGCTACCTGGGAGGCTGTAGCGTGGCCAGTTATGTTCACTACCCCACCATCAGCACCGACATGCTGTCTGTGGTGAGAGAGAGGAACCCCAGGTAAAGCATCGTTAACGTAAATCACGTCAAACTGTGAGCAAATGTGCACTGAATGTGATACAAGCACACTATATACTAACACATGCAGTTAATTGTTAAAATATTTGCAAAAAGATACATTTACAGAAGCAGTGGCACAACCAAATTTTGAGGCAGATTTTCATGAATTACTGAGACACGTTAGCATCTAATCCAAGAAGACATTTGGCAGAAGACAAAGAATACGAAAGAACTTTATTAATCCAGAAGGAATTGTTTTGCCAGAGTGCCGAAACAGTAAACATTGCTTTTTTTTCTTTTTATCTCTTTACAGCAATATCATTGAGTACAACATGTTTATGCAAAATGACTGAGACACTTGCACAAGATGTTTGACAGTATTGCACATAGCTCTGAGTAACTGAAAAACCCTGATCATTATGTATTCATTCTGCAGAAGGGGGAGGAGTTATACAATGTGATTGCCACAGGTAGGAAAGACCTCCTGTGGCATTCTGTGGTGCACCTCGGTGGCCTCATTCTTTGGTTGAAGGTGCTCTGACAAGACATCAGTGTGGCATGCAGGGGGTGGGAAGTGTTGTCACAGATGGTGAGCAGTTTTCTCAACATCCTCCTCTCTGACACCTCCATCACAGACTCCAGCTCCACTCCAGGACAGAGCCAGCTCTCCTGATGAGCTTGTTGAGTTTGTTCCTGTCAGCTGCCTTCAGCCTGCTGTGTGAGCACACTACAGCGTAGAAGATGATGCTGGAGACCACTGAGTGATAAAACATCTGCAACATATTTCTGCAGACATTGAAAGATCTGAGCCTCCTGAGGAAGTACAGTCGGCTCTGACCTTTCTTCTACAGCAGTGGTGTCCAAACTATTCCAGAAAGGGCCGAGAGGGTGCAGGTTTTCTTTGCAGCCACTGACTCCAGCAGGTGATTTCACTGATTAACTTCCTTTTAAGCAGGTGGGATGAGTTCCTTTTTTTTTTTTTTTGCCAGCTTGCACTCGGCCGAGACGGATGCATTTTTCTCTTCTCCCTCCCTCCTTATTTTTCGTGCTTCTGTGGCGTGTTGTCTGTGAGGCTGCAGCTTTGCTCTTCTGGAAAACGACAAAAATGGATCTGTTAAAGTGGTCTCTGAACGCAGTTGACACTATTTTTTCCACAAGACATTCGGGGGTGGAGGACCCGACCTGTCCTGCCGGGACGCATGTGATGGGTTACATGATGGACTCGTGGAGGAGATGGCAGGTCATGTGCCTTTACACGCTTTCTGTGGAGGACGTCGAAGATGTGTATATAGCATTTGGCTTGGTGGTGACCGGCTTTCTGCTGTGTGGAGCGGGCATGGCGCTGGTTTACCAGAAAATTAAGAAGGTGGAAGCAGCAATAATTGGGCCATCCAGGCTGCCCCACATGATTGATTCGATTGGGAAGGCAGTGGCTGTGCAGTCGTCGGGTGTTAACCGCACGCTGGAAAACATCTCGGGCAGGATTGCAGCTCTGGAAAACCGCTTTGACCGTCAGTAATGATCACATCCTACATTCAGATGTATTGAGAGCCACTCTGTTCTCAGAATTGTGGAATCTTTCAGGTGTCTGCTAATCTGGATATTAATTTGGCTTCCCCAAACACAGCTGCACTTCAAGGCTACTGCGATAAAAAACCTCCTCAAGAAGATCAACACTTAAGCCTCACTCCCTGGTCATCCCCCTCACCCCAGCTTCTCCAGCTCTGACGTTGACTGTGGACAGTGGACTGCTCAGGGCTGAGCCCCTCCCCCTTCCAGGATTGTCAGACAAGGCCATTGATGGCGCCTAATAGACTGCCTCCGGAGTGTTCTGATAAACTGGACTTTCAAATCTCGGTTGTCGTCCTGCGTCTTTGTTTGTCTGTGTGATTATTGTTTTTCTGTGCTGATGGGGGTTTTTTCCTCATTGCTGCTGTGTAACGCAGCGGCTATGAGGGTTTTTTTCTCTTCCTTACCTCGTGTGTGCTTTTTCTATGTGTTTATGTACCGGGCCGGCTTATGTGTGTGTCATTTGTTATGGGTCGGTCTTGGTTTGCTCAGCCCTGCTGTTGACCAAGGCAGAGATGTACATCTGGAGCTGGTCCCCGGGTGCCTAATGGCGACTTCTGCTCCTAACTGGCAATTAGGATGGGTTAAATGCAGTAGACACATTTCATTGTGCAGGGAACATGTTCCTTTGTGCATATGACAATAAAATTCTTTTGAATCCTTTGACTCCTTCATCGGTGACATCACCTGCTGGAGTCAGTGGCTGCACTGAAAACCTGCACCCTCTTGGCCCTTTCTGGAATAGTTTGGACACCACTGTTCTACAGCATCTGTGTTTACAGTCCAGTTTGTTGTCTATGTGGACACCCAGGTACTTGTAGTAGTCCACAATGTCTACCTCAGTTCCATCAATGGTAACTGGGTTCGGACGGGTCTTTTGTCGTCTGAAGTCCACCAGCTGCTTCGTCTTAGATACGTTGAGCTGCAGATGGTTGAGTCCACACCACTTCACAAATCTGTCCACCACACTCCTGTACTCAGCCTCCTGGTCACTGCCAATGCAGTCTACAATGGCAGAGTCGTCCGAAAACGTCTGCAGGTGGCAGGACTGTGGCCAGAACCTGAAGTCTGAGGTGTAGAGTGTGAACAGAAAGGGAGACAGGACCATCCCCTGCGGTGCCCCCGTGCATCAGTAGTGAAATACTGAAATGTTAATATGAGAGTTTTTACTTTGTGACTCAGTTTTCAAGAAAATCATGACTGGTGACAGCAAAATGCAATATGTAACATAACCACTCATTGACGCGATATCCCACATACTGTAGCTTTAAGAACTCTTTTTGCTGTGATTTATTTTTATATTTTGCATGAAATTGCAGAGTAGTTGGGGTGATACTGGCCGGACATTATGCACCCTAAGTGTCTCGTTTGTTTCCTCCTTTCGAGAGTTGACAATATCTCTATGTAACAGCGTAACTGTTTATGTTTCAGGTTCAACAACCCACACTTCGTGTCCAACAGCCTGTTCCTGAGTGCCTTTAAGGTGGTCTACTACTGCATGTTCGCCCTGCTTTACGGCATGGCTGGCTCCTGCAGCGACCTCATTATGGTCAACTCCTCCTGGACCCTGGATCACATCCTGTCACTGTGGCGTGCGCCCAATCGCACCACTGTCATCTACCCACCCTGTGACGTTGGCACGTTCTTGGACATCCCCCTAGAAGAGGATAAAGAAAAAAAATGTCACTCCATCATTTCCGTTGGGCAGTTCAGGCCTGAGAAGGACCACCGGCTGCAGATCAGAGCTTTCAAGAAGGTGTTAGACAAGCGAGGGGAGGGTTGCAGGGAGGGGCTGAAGCTGGTTCTCATTGGTGGATGCAGGAACCAGGAGGATGAGGATCGGGTCCTCATGCTGAGGGGTCTGTGCCAGCAGCTGGGTGTGGCTGACAGGGTGGAGTTTAAACTGAACGTACCCTTTGAGGAGCTAAAAAGAGAGATGGGCGAAGCCACAATCGGACTTCATACCATGTGGAATGAACATTTTGGGATCGGTAATATAAAACCTCGAGGTTATTACCCGATTTAGTCTTCTTCCCTGATATGAAATGCACTTCTCTCTGTTTTTCTGCAGGCATTGTGGAGTGCATGGCAGCAGGGAAGGTCATCCTGGCCCATAAATCCGGTGGTCCGAAACTGGATATCGTGGTTCCGTTTGAGGGAGGTCAGACTGGTTTTCTGGCTGATGATGAGGATGGCTACGCGGAAGCCATAGAGAGGATTCTGGCTCTGCCGCCGGCCAGCCAGCTGCAGATCAGACAGAATGCCCGTCAGTCTGTGGCTCGCTTCTCGGATCAAGAGTTTGAAACCTGCTTTCATGCTGCTTTGGAACCGCTGATGAGAACACTGGAACGATGAGGAGGACGGTCTATCCGACACCTTTAGCACTTCTACTCAGACACACTTTGGGAATATCGGCTGCATTTACACTGTAGGACTGGAAACTTTGTTTTAGTTGTGTTACACATTCCATTTTCTTTGTCATCAGTTCCATTTTTTAAATAAAATTATATTTACTGTAAGGTGCAGAAAAGGACTGAATGGGAACAAATGCATCTTTTAGAAACAACCTGACATTATCCCAACTAAGAAGCACTTCAACAAACCCCAAATGTGAAGCATTTTTGATCTGTTGTTGAATGTAATAAATCTGTGTGAGCAACTGTTTAGAAATGTAAATAATAAAATTAGTGTGGCTCTGCATCTGTTTCAAAAGCTCAAACCTGTAACCATCTTCCCGTTATTTTGACCAGCTGCTTTCAATGAATATATTCTCCAAGACAATTTCTTCAAACCGGCATCTGTCAGACAGGATCTGTTTCCTGTGTGAAGTCCTGAGCCTTCAGTCATTCTCTGACATTACCCTACATTTAACCAATGACTTGAACTCGTTTCAAACAGCAAAAAGTACAAATAGAGGTACATTGGCTATTTCATCCTGAATCCTCCTTTGATAAATTCAAGGGTTTTCAATCAAGTAACTGCTTGTGATTTGATGTCTGTCATTTATTTTTTAATCATACTAATCAAACTTTACTACCCCTTTTTGTTCCATCTTTTAATCCTCTTCCTTCTGACTCCTTTAGCAGATTATTTCTCAGTGGTCTAATAAATAAGAAGCTGCAAGCTGATCCTCTCTGAGACCTAAATGAAGAATCACATATTCATAACTGAGCATAAAATACACCCATCAGCCACTTTATTAGGTACAAGGTGCTAATACCAGGTTGGACCCCTTTTCTGTTCATAATATCACAAAAACACAATAGAGCAGCATTTTATTTTATTTTAGTTGTTTTAGATATATCAGGATTATAAAGTAATGAGCAGCGGTGCCCCTCAGTGGCCAGCAGACCAGTGGCTCCTGGAAAGTAAAGGAAGTGACAAGCTCATGTTCTGAAGCCGTCACTGTAATATGGAGCAAACTTTCTGAGGAATGTTTCCAGCACCTTGTTGAATCGATGTTCTGGATATTTAAGACAGATCTGAATGATAAGATAGCTTTTCTTGCCTCTATAGAGTTTTTACTTGATTAGTTGTTATACAGTGGGGGGTTTGAAATCACCATCTCAGTGTAGAAAATGCAGTGTTTGCAGTTTGATGTTGAACCATTTTCCAAAGAAACCAAATGCACAGATGTGACTGAGGGTTCTTCACAGTGCCAATCCAAAGTAAAAAAAAAAAAGCGCATTCACCTTTGTGTCCACAGTCTGTCACAGCTATTTACACAAGAATTGGACACAAACAGGCTTCTCTTCCCATTTAAACATTAAGATTGGTGGCTGTGGTTTGGTGTTTCAGGAGGGAGTTGCGGCCCATCTCCTGGACAGACTTGATGGACAAGTCTTGGCTGATTGGCAGGCTGGAGGTTTTGGGTTGATCAATGTTGTGTTGGCTTTGCTGTTCCTGCGTTCTTGCGAGAGGGGTGGGGCTGTGCCGCCGTCCATCCAGGCCCAAATGTGTGCTGATCTGTGATGACCGCAGGCTCTTCATCTGACCCTGCGCTCGCACCTCGTACAGCTCCGCCGAGGTTTTCTTGTACCTGGACAAAACAGGAAGCATCAATGCCCACCTCTGATTTCAAAATAAAACATACCAGAAATATATACAGACGCCTCTAGCTACGCAGTGTTAACTGAACTACTATAAATTATAGACTTTGGAAAATAAACACGTTTTATTTGCGATCCCTTTATCTCCTTCAAGTATCTGAAAAAAATAATTTAAAGCAGATTACAGCAGAATGAAATGAACCTTAACTTCACAATGTCAGTTTATATGATTTAAAAAACAGGTGTCAGGAAAGCAGCTGGTGTATTTCAAATTACACGATGTGATCCTTTGAGTCTGCAGATATTTGTAGTGACATATAGTTGTTAGGGTTAGAGGTCTGGATGGAACCGGACTGTTACAAAGATGTGGACTCAAACGCTGGGAGGAAGAACCAGAACAGCGTGTGAACGAAAAGAGATTTATTTACAATACTAAATAAATTAACAAAAGTGCTGAGCTGAGAAAGCCTGCTGAGTCTAGACAGGGCCCACATGTAGTGGTGGAAGTTCGGGAACTGCAGTGCACACTGGGACATACTTGGGAATCTGAGAACAACTGGAGTCCTGGAGCATATGGAGCTGGGACAGGAGCCAGGAGGATGCACAAAATTCATGGACTGGCACCTCCCTACATAGCTGACCTAATTAAACCCTACATACCGGCCCAGGCTTTGCGTTCTCAGGGTGCAGCACTACTTTGTGTCCCTAGGGTGAATAAAAAGTCTGCGGGTCACAGAGCTTTCTCTTATTGTGCCCCTGTTCTGTGGAATGATCTCCCTGTGTCAATAAAACAGATTCTGTAGAGATTTTCAAGTCCAGACTTAAGGCGCACTTATTTTCCCTTTTGTATGGCTAGCATACTGGTATAGTATGTTACTATGCTTCCTACCCTTTTAAATTCCTTTTATTAGTAAACAGAGCGGGCCGCGACCTCAACTTAATCTAAAGTCTGGGTCTTTTAGTGAAGCTTAGGGCTAGTGGTCGGCGATCACCTTAGTATTTCTTCTGTTTTTGTTGTTGCTTAATGCTGACAAGTTATACTGTATTTATTGCCTTTCTGCTGCCTGATTCATTTTTTTCTCTGAGGTGCGGCTCCATCCAGTGATGGGAGTGGGTGTCTTCTTCTGCAGGCCTCCCCTCCTGTGCACCAGCATGGACTCCCAAAATTTCCTGTATATTTGTATTGTCAACTGTGTCGGTAGCATAGGCCAAGCAGACGGTCACCCCTTTGAGTCTGGTCTGCTTGAGGTTTCTTCCTCAAATCATCAGAGGTAGTTTTTCCTTACCACTGTTGCCTGTGTGCTTGCTCTCAGGGTTGGTAAGGTTAGACCTTACTTGTGTGAAGGACCTTGAGGCAGCTTTGTTGTGATTTGGCGCTATATAAATGAAATGAAACTGAATTGACCATTTTCAAACACAACTTAAAGTGCACTTTTCCTTATAGCAAAGGGAATTAATACATTGTAAACAAAAATAATCACCTATAGGCATATTATTCTCATCTCTTGTCACCTCCAAGGCAAATCCTGTCACAATTTGGCCCTGATTGGGGCTTTGATTCTATTTTGGCCTCTTTCTTTTCATCACCATCTGCTCCAGCTTTGATTTATTAGTTGTTTTATTTTCATCATGTGTTCATTCTCTGTTCTATTTTGCTATGTCACTTTGTTACTTTTCATATTCTTACCATGATGCAGTTCCATTCTAGTTTTGTTCAGCCGGTTTGGCTCTTGGCACCTGTTCACGTCTTTGTCTTTTCATCACTTCACGTTGTGTTGTCTCCACCTCACTATCTTGCAAAGTGCACAACCTTTGTCCTCCAGCTATCACCCTTTCTAGATCATTTACCTCACGTGCACCTTGTTAACTCCTATTTAAACACCTCCCAGCCACCACACCTCTGCCAGTTTGTTGTCTTTAGTACACATTCCAGCTCCTGTATTCAGTCCTGTTTTTGCCAAGCCGTGTACCGTATCCTGCTCTGTTTTCCTCGACCGCGCCTTTTGCCTCTTCCTGGATGTCTGTGTCTGCTCGTGCCTCTGAACCCTGCTCGACCATGACTGCGTTCTTGCCTAACCCTGATTGTTCCTCTGCTCCGCTGATTGACCACCTGTGTACCATACCTGAGCCTGGAATAAATACCGTGATTTCTCTTACACCTAAGCCTAGTCTGGGAGTCTGCACTGCGGGTCCAGCCGCTTCGGGTGTCTGGCACCCGCCTAGCTTGACAAAACATCAATCACAGATAGCGGATACCTGTATCACTGTTACCAGCATTTGTAAACTGGACCAAATATAATAATGAAATATTACATATTTTTTACAACATTCTTATGAACTATGTTTTCAAATATACTTGACATTGACTTATGGCCTTTTTTATTACTTTAAAGCAATGAATCCTGTTGTTAATTACACTAGGCAATAACGTTCTTTTTATTAGCATACTGAGTCATTGTTTCACTGTCATCATTATGCAGTGTTTGTTTAGACTGTGCTCATATTCTAACCATGACAAATGTAACTTAGATATCCTGTCTGAGAATCGATCAAGAGAAAATCTCCCTCACCACCGAGGGATTGCCACAACGACTATTTTTTGACCAGTGGTGGGCACAGTTCAGCTAATCAGATAGCAGATAATTATCGAAGCTAATGTTTTTGCTATTGGATTAGCTTTTTAGATAAGTTTTAAAACCATCATCGGACCAATTATCTTCCAATAAATTTAATTCCGATAACATTTTTTGCTGGTAAAGTTTAACGGTCAAAAACGTTTGTGAACCCTAAAATCAAACATTTTAGTCCGTCTGTTGTGTTTTTAGCAGACTGGCTGCCTGTCGCTTGCTGATGAGGTCATCATTAAGCGCAAAACGTGATTGGCCGCTCGACGCAGGGAGCATTGTGGGTAGTGTAGTTCAGGTTCACTTTGGACATTACAATAACTTTTCCACTCGACACAAAAACAAAACAGACTAATTTTAACAGTATTTTATTTTATTTCTTTGTGGCTGTAATTTAATTGCCAAGACTCGGTGGGGGAGAGGAGCTCTCACGGCGCAACTGTGTGGACAGAGGGAGAGACTTTTCTTCACGTTTAGACAGTTTTGGATTAAATAAAGGACGCTTTATGTGGATTATTTATTCAGGTGAATCCCACTGAAACTAACAGGTAAGAATTTATATTTACTACATGTATTTTATTCTGTCAATCAATGCATTAATGGATGTATATAATACCGAGATAAACTGTGACTTCTAATACTGTGTTTTACTGCTTTTGAAAGATGATGACAGTGTTTGGGGCTTTATTTTTATTTATTTATTCATTTTTCATGTGTTCTTTGTGTTTGTGATCCTTGAATTTACCCAGCAGCCCCTGTGGCTCTTAAAGTGAAACTGGTTTATCAGAAGCCGACAGTGTAATCTGATGTGACCGCGTCCAAATCAGTACTAATAGTTATGGGTTATAGGTTATCTGTAATAAAGATACATTTTTTTGTTGTGTGGGCCACCAGAAGAGGAGGTACTGCTGGCCCACCACCAGAGGGCGCCCTGCCTGAAGTGAGGGCTTCAGGCACGATAGGGCGCTGCCGCCACGGACACAGCCGGGGGTGACAGCTGTCATTCATTATCTCATGCCAGCTGTCATCCATCTTCACTACATCATTCCACTCCATAAAAACCGGATGTCATCTCCACCTCGTTGCCGAGATATCATCTACCTGTGAAGGTAATTTCTCTGCTGAATTAATCTGAACTGTGTCTTAGTCTGAACTCTTTTTGCAGCCGCTTTCCTGTGGTGTTCCTTATCTGTGAGATTGGCGTTTGGTGTGATCAGCGACGGCTTCGCTTCACACCCCAACCAGATAAGTGGTTAGACAGGAGCTGCACGAGTGTGTGTTAGAGGTGGAGGTGGAATTCCCACAATTGTTGTTACTGGGTGTGCACGCACCCACATCTTACTGTTTTTGCTCCTCGCCAGCAGTACCAGATCTGACATTCGGAGACGGTGGCCACCTGGGGACTCGGAACTTGGCGGCTCCAGTATTCTACAGGTTCGGTGGCGGAGGAAATCGTGTGGTTCCGGTTCTTCTCAGGACAGACGTCTTCTATCCTCGAGCCTGCCCACACGTCACCTTTGTGGATTGACTGTTTGCATCAATTCCGTAATCCTGTGTTTTGGTTGTGCTCTTTCACAACAGTAAAGTGTTCATATTCGACTCTTTCATTGTCCGTTCATTTGCGCCCCCTGTTGTGGGTCCGTGTCACTATACTTTCCCAACAGGATATCTCGGCCAGCGTCATGGATCCTGAGGGTGTCAACCATCTGTTGGACAACCAATGGAAGAGCAGGGTGCACAGGCATCTGCAGGAGGCGTGATTGGTGAGTTGCAGCAAATCCTCACCGCCTTTACCGCTCGGTTGGATCTGATGACCGAGCAAAACGTCATCCTTAATCGCAGGATGGAGGCTCTCACCGTGCAGGTGGAAGCGCGCGCTCAGGGCGCTGCTGCAGCTCCTCCTCCTGCCGACCCGGTGCAGAATCTAGACGTTCCACTGGTCGTTCAACGACCCCCCCCACCATCCCCTGAAGCATACATAAGTCCCCCAGAGCCGTACGGAGGTTGTGTGGAGACGTGCGCGGACTTTCTTATGCAGTGTTCGCTCGTCTTTGCACAACGTCCCGTAATGTACGCGTCTGACGCCAGTAAGGTGGCTTATGTAATTAACTTGCTTCGTGGTGAGGCACGCGCTTGGGCTACGGTGCTTTGGGAGCAAAATTCACGGCTCCTTACCACTTATACTGGGTTTGTGAGGGAGTTCAAAATGGTTTTTGATCACCCTAACAGAGGAGAGACTGCTTCAACAGTGCTGCTGTCAATGAGACAGGGGCGCCAGTGCGCAGCCGAATATGCAGTCGACTTCCGCATCGCGGCTGCGAGGTCCGGCTGGAATAACGTTGCGCTCTGCATCGCCTTCATAAACGGACTGTCGTCGGTCCTGAAGGAGCACCTGGTAGCCAAGGAAGAACCGCGGGATTTAGATGGGCTTATTGATCTTGTTATACGGTTAGACAATCGGTTAGAGGAACGCCGTCGGGAGCGAGACGAAGGACGTGGCTGGGCACGCGCCGTCCCTCTCCCTTCCGGGTCCGAAAAGGTTCCGCCCTCCCCACGCTCTACAGCCTCAACGCTCCGTGTGGCTACAGCTCCCCCTGCTGACAAAGCTATGGACACGAGCAGGGCCACATTTAGACCACCTAACAGACAGAGGAGGCTGGCCCGCGGGGAGTGCTCTGTCTGCGGCTCGAGTGAGCATCAGCTAAGAGACTGCCCCAATCGGTTAAACACCAATGCCCGCCCCTAGAAACTGGGCTTAGGGTGGGCCAAGACATTCACGTGGGACATACACATATTTCCACACGACTCCCAGTTACAATCCTGAGCAGGGATTTAACCCTTCAAGCCCCAGCACTGGTGGACACGGGGTCAGAAGGGAATCTGCTAGACAGCAGATGGGCTAGGGAGGTAGGGCTCCCACTGGTGGCGCTCCCTTCGCCATTGCAGGTACGGGCACTAGATGGCACCCTTCTCCCTTTAATCACGCACAAGACACAACCTGTAACTCTGGTGGTGTCTGGAAATCATCGGGAGGAGATCGAGTTTTTTGTGACTCCTTCTACCTCCCGCGTGATTTTGGGCTTCCCGTGGATGTTGAAACACAATCCCCGGATTGAGTGGCCGTCTGGGGTGGTGGTTCAGTGGAGCGAAACCTGCCATCGGGTATGTTTAGGATCCTCGGTTCCTCCCGGTTTACATGCTAAGGAGGAGGTCAAAGTCCCTCCCAATCTGACGGCAGTGCCGGTTGAGTACCACGATCTTGCTGACGTCTTCAGCAAGGATCTGGCACTCACCCTTCCCCCGCACCGTCCGTACGATTGTGCCATTGATTTGATTCCGGGCGTTGAGTTCCCGTCCAGCAGGCTGTACAACCTCTCACGACCTGAGCGCGAATCAATGGAGACCTACATCCGGGACTCATTAGCTGCCGGGCTGATCCGGAATTCCACCTCCCCGATGGGGGCAGGTTTCTTGTTTGTGGGCAAGAAAGATGGCGGACTCCGTCCATGCATTGATTACAGGGGGCTGAATGAGATTACGGTTCGCAATCGATACCCATTGCCGCTGTTAGATTCAGTGTTCACGCCCCTGCATGGAGCCAAAATCTTCACCAAGTTGGATCTTAGGAATGCGTACCACCTGGTTAGGGTCCGGAAGGGAGACGAGTGGAAGACGGCATTTAACACCCCATTAGGTCATTTTGAGTACCTGGTCATGCCGTTCGGCCTCACTAACGCCCCTGCGATGTTCCAAGCTTTGGTTAATGACGTCTTGCGGGACTTCCTGCACCGATTCGTCTTCGCATATCTGGACGATATACTCATTTTTTCTCTGGACCCTGAGACTCATGTCCAGCATGTACGTCAGGTCCTGCAGCGGTTGTTGGAGAACCGGCTGTTTGTGAAGGGCGAGAAGTGTGAGTTTCACCGCACCTCTTTGTCCTTGCTGGGGTTTATCATCTCCTCCAACTCCGTCGCCCCTGATCCGGCCAAGGTTGCGGCGGTGAGAGATTGGCCCCAACCAACAAGCCGTAGGAAGCTGCAACAGTTCCTCAGCTTTGCAAATTTCTACAGGAGGTTCATTAAGGGCTACAGTCAGGTAGTTAGCCCCCTGACAGCCCTGACCTCTCCAAAAGTCCCCTTCACCTGGTCGGATCGGTGCGAAGCTGCGTTCAGGGAGTTGAAACGACGGTTCTCGACTGCACCAGTTCTGGTGCAGCCCGCCTCTGACTCAGGGATAGGAGCCGTGCTATCCCAGAGTGGAGAGACTGATAAGGTTCTTCACCCGTGTGCCTACTTTTCTCGCAGGTTGACCCCGGCTGAACAGAACTATGACGTCGGCAACCGAGAACTCCTTGCGGTGAAAGAGGCTCTTGAGGAGTGGAGACACCTGTTGGAGGGAGCGTCTGTGCCGTTCACGGTTTTCACTGACCATCGGAACCTGGAGTATATCAGGACCGCCAAGCGGCTGAACCCCAGGCAAGCCCGCTGGTCACTGTTCTTCGGGCGTTTTGACTTCTGGATCACCTATCGCCCGGGACCAAGAACCAAAGATCAGATGCCTTGTCCCGGGTACACGAAGACGAAGTCAAAACAGAGCTGTCGGATCCACCGGAGCCCATCATTCCGGAGTCCACTATCGTGGCTACCCTCACCTGGGACGTGGAGAAGACCGTCCGGGAGGCCCTGGCACGGAGCCCGGACCCCGGAACTGGACCGAAGAATCGTGTGTACGTCCCACCAGAGGCCAGAGCTGCAGTCTTGGATTTCTGTCACGGTTCCAAGCTCTCCTGTCATCTGGGGGTGCGAAGGACCGTGGCATTTTTAGCAGTTTATCATCATAAAAGATAACTTTTCTGTTATCTGATTAATGGTTATCGAAGCTAACTTTTTGGTTAGCTGTGCCCACCACTGTTTTTGACACATTCTCACACCCAACTCCTCACATTTTTACCCTTGGTTCTTGCCAGTTTCTGTCATGATGCATTTCTCTCTGACAGCAGACGGAACAATCTGCTTCACTTCCGCGTCATGAGAGAACATTCATGTTTGTTTTGGTTATGATCATGGTTAAGGTTTGGGCTTGGGTCACAGACTGACGTTCAATCAAATTGAGCTGTTTGCATCAAAATGTCAAGACTTAGGTGCAAGACTGCATTTTATGTTTTCTATGTATTACAATATTTTACTGCATCACTGTTGTCTTTTTGTATTTCCTTTTTACTTATTCTGCATCCTGTTCATTATTTTGTATTGAAAAGACTATCATCAAGACTTATGATCAATACATTGTTATCTGTCTTTGATCACTTTTCAACACAAACTCTGAGGGACTGATGGGATAGGCTCCAGCCCCCCTGTGACCCTTAACTGGAATAAGTGGGTGTGGAAAATGGATGGATGGATCTCTGAGTTTTCTGTAGCCTTACATTCTCAAGAGTAAAGATGACAGAACGACTGAAACAGACGAGGCAGCCATCGCTGCTGAGCCCATCCATGGCTGCAAAACGAGACCAGCAGGCATGAACACGCCTACGACCACAAGACATAACCTGTGAGTAGAAATCTTTACACACTACAATGTACAACATTTAAAAACACAATGGAAGTGACATGAAAGACAATTACAAGTTTGAATCCAAACCTGCAGCGATGGGGATTCCTACAAGGTTGTAAACAAGAGCGAAGATGAAGTTGATGCGGATCCTCTGTACTGTTTTCTTAGACAGCTCCACACTGGCCACCACATCCATCAGATCATTCTAACAGCATAAAAAAAAAAACACCCCGTCAAGCAGATGACATGTGACACTGGCTCTTCACTGACCATCAGACAAAATGTGCCACCTACTCGAATAAGGACAATGTCCGCCGCCTCGATAGCTACGTCTGTGCCAGTACCGATGGCGATACCGACGTCAGCACAGGCGAGGGCAGGTGAGTCATTGACTCCGTCTCCAACCATTGCAACACGCAGGCCTTTTTCCTGAAGCTCCTGCACTTTTGCAACCTTATGTGAAGGCAGCACCTGTGCAAACACCTTTTTGATCCCCACCTGTCAAACAGCCAGATGACTCTTTCATTTCTCTGTTCTTTCAGGAACTTTTAACCCTTTAATCTGCAAAGTAGCTTTCTTATGCCAGAAAACATCCTTATTTACTTTTGTTATTCCTTTTAAGATCACAACATCACCTTCTGAAAGTCTGGAAACATGCCCCTGGGTAACACACAATCAAAACAAACCAGCCCTTCACAGGATACAACACTGTGGAGTGTCTCCAAAATAATAATAAGAAAAGTAATACTCATAAATAATAGTTTATAGGCTGCTCCCTTTCTTCAGTCAGGACCACCACAGCAGTTCCAAGATGGAGCTGCATGATGAATTGGCAGAAGTCCTATGCCAGATGTCCATCCAGACACAACTCCACATTACATGGAGAAATGTAGCAGGGTCAGGGTTTGAACAGATAATCTTCTGCATTGAAACTAAGCACACTACCCACTTGGCCACCACCCGTGCTAACATACATGGCAATAAATTCAATTCTGATTCTGATTTATGTAGCATTTTAAAGAGAAAAATTTACAAAGTGCTGAACATAATAAAACAAGAGCAATTGAGATTTCCGAAGTTCACCAATCCGGATCCGGATCACCTCCAAAATTTAGTGGAGTCTTCCAAGCCATAATATCTATCTGTGGTACAAATCTGGTGAGAATCTGTGAAGTAGATATGACGTAATCCTACAAAGCCTATATAAAGTGAAATCTTGATCCAGAATCTGCATACAGATCCAGATCACGAACAAAATTTCACAGTCAGTTTCAAACAAACTGTGAGAGCGAGTTTTTGGAAATTGTCCCCTGGACGAGCTGTGTCAGATTTGCAGGAATGTTTTTTGTTTTTTTTTTACCTGTGCAGCTATAGCTTTTGCAGTGCGCCTGTTGTCTCCTGTTATCATGGCCACCTCGATGCCCATGCTGTTGAGTGTGTGCACTGCTAGAGCTGACTCTGTTTTGACTGTGTCTGCGATGGCTAACATGGCACACAACGCACCTACAGGGAACACAAGTGAAACACGGGCGTCTTTGAGGTGCTGCAGATTAGAAATAACATCACATCATGGTTTGCATGAATTATACCCACCATCTATTGCTACTAGAATAGCTGTCTGCCCTTTTGCTTCATGGCTGGACATGGCAGCATCAACATCTGCTCCAATGTGATGGCCGTTCCTCCTCATCCATTCTCTGTTTCCAATCAGCACAGTGTAAGACAAGACCTCACCTGAAAGCAAAGATAATTAATCTTGTTTTGACAGAGATGATGCAGCTAAACAACCAAACACTTCTGACCAATCAAGTGGTAAAGATCATGATGAAATGGAACACAATTAAAACCATCATAGTAAGTTGGCAGATCTGTTACTCAGAAACACTCCCCAAAGGTCCATACATATAATTCCCCAGAGTCCTCCAAATGCCCTGGACCTCAACAGTCTCCCTACAACTTCACAGTCCAATGAAGGTATGGCCAATCCATATGATCAATATATCCCAGCATTCCAAAGAGCCAAGGCTTCACGGCATCCCAGCAATGGACAATCCAAGGTGATTCACACTCGGAGAGAGTACAGTATCCAAGGATTGTCCAGAGAGGCCAGGTACACTCTAAAAAATGAACTACTGTCTCAGTGAGAAAAACTGATGTAACAATTTGCATAGACTGCAAATTATTACATCACTTTTTCTCATTGAGACAGCAGTTCATTTTTTTTTAAAGAGTGTACCAAAGACATCCAGTCATCATCTTAGGTCAGTGGTTAGCATTAAGCTCTCACAACCATACAGTCAGATAGGAAGCACCAGCACCCTGAAGACTTGGACTTTCTTTCTCCTGCATCGGTATCGCCATCACTGGAAGCCACATGCGTCTCTGTCTCCGTCTTAAACACTCACGTCTCAGGGACATTCTCAAGGACCACGGATTTGAAAGCTGGCCTTAATACATACAACCCCAGTGGTCTAATGGATAAGACATTGACCTTTTAAGACAGGGATTGTGGGTTCAAGCCTCACCTGGGGTGAGTACTTATATATATTACAGAAATTGACAAATTTATCACCTCCACTGACTGAAAAGGTTCCTCTAAATTAAGCTGCTATGTTTATATTCTGCACACCTTGGCAGAGGTGGGGCGAAGTCACCATCAATTCACTCTCAAGTCATGACTCAGCAAGTCCCAAGTCAAGTCTCAAGTCATAATGACCACCAGTTGTTTGCAAGCTGACTTGAAAATGACGACAGTGGCTTCGTCCCCCTCTGCACCTTGGGGGGTGATTTGCTGAAGTGAAACAACTGAAGTTACTTGTTTTTTTCAAACACATCATTTAGCAGTTAAAGCAACAGACGTCAGACCCACAGATTTGGTCAGACCTGCAGTCGGGTCTTCATCATCAGCCAGCAGGCTGCTTTCATCAGTGGTGGCTCCAGGCAGCAGAAAACGTTCTTCATTTTGCTGCTGTAGCAGATGTTCTACTCCAGAGACCCGGCAACTGATTCCACAGCCAGGAACTGCCTGAAACTCCCGGCAGTAGCCCAGCATATCGGAACCCAACTCCTATAAAGTGCACAAACAGAGAAGTGTGGCCATGGACATTCAGGCTAGAAAGCAAAAAAGAAAAGCTGTGATCTGTGATGTGGGGTTTTCTCACCTCTCTACAGTGCTTAGCGACCGCCATGCCCAGCGGGTGCTCGCTGTTAGCCTCTGCTGTGCCGACCACTGCCAAGATCTTCCTTAGGGGCATGCGGGTCATTTCCCACAAGACCAGAACACGTGTCACCCGCGGCATGCCATTTGTAATCGTACCAGTCTTATCAAACATCACTACACCAATCTGAGCCGTGACAGAGACGAGAAACACACACACCCACACGAAACAAACAAAACAAAAAAAACGGAATCATTGCTCGCACCTGATCATCGATTCAGCCTGATGATAACCGAATACAGGCTTCCAGAAGTCTGTCACAGTACAACTCTACAAAGCTTGAATTACATTGTTCAATATTTGTGATATTAAAAAGAGAGAGAGGGAAACATATACTGTGAGGGGAAAAATGCAGAATCTACATCGGTCCTGCAATGAACAAGAAAATTTCTGGAGTTACACCTAACTCTTAAACAGTCTAAAAGATTTAGTGAAGACTGGTTATAACTTGTTCATAATTAGGCAAATTGTTCCCTGCTCTGGTAATAGTGTGGGGTTTGGGACAGCAAAAATGTAGACAGGTGTGTGAGTGAATTACTCGCAGCCAGCTGTATGTTATCATCTATCATCAGGATGAACCCTATTGCAACTGATTTGACTTTGATGGACCAGATCAATGCAAAAAATAAAAAATAATAAATAAATAAAAAAAAAAAAAGCAACTTTACTTTGACTATATAATATCTCTTAGATTTGTCTGCCACCTGTTGGATGCTTATTTGATGCTGGATAATTTATCAAAACCTATAAACAGCTGTGTTTGAGCTTACATGTACTTTCTCAGCTCCTGAACATGGCACACTGTGTGTTAATCAGTCCACTCCTCCCAGCTATAAATTTAAGCTTTTAAATACCAGGTGAAGTAAACCACAGAATGAAAAAGTAAAATCGGAATTAAAGAATGGATAAAATATGTGGCTGGGAATGCTACAAAAACATTAATTGTGAAGGTCAACTTGTAACACTGATCAGAAATGTTTTAAAACCTCATGTTTCAAAACAATGTTTGGGGTTCCATATCAAAAGCTATGCTAAATTGGGCCTCAATGCATAACCAACCACTTTAACCCCTTAACGCCTGAATTTATATAGCTGTATATAAAAAATGTTTTGTGTGTGTTTTTGCCTTTAAGTAGATGGTAAATAATGTTGAGATTATTAATTTCACTTTTGCACAAAAAATAAATAGTAATTTTGGTATTTTGGTAATGACTTTATGTTATAATGTTATAATAATAATAATGGTATGTTGCAAATTTGCGACAACAGGCATACTGGTCAATTTGGTATGTTGCATATTTGAGTCAAATATTGTAGCATATATGCGACAATAGGCGTTAAGGGGTTAAAACAAATGTTTTGAAACATTACAGTTGATTTGCACCCTCGAGTATTGAAACATCATAAAATTATATATAATTTGTCCACCATCCATGTTTGGATCTGGTTTGAAATCTATGACTGTAATGTTTTTCCCCCCTTTCCTGAGCGTAGGCTGCCAATCCAGGAATTCGCATGTGATGTGCTACTGAAGAACAAGAGTGCAGTCACAATTCAAAATACTAATAGCTCATTGCCTTGTGTGCCATCTCCAGTGGCTCTCCTCCTTTGATGAGGATCCCGTTCTGGGCTCCGACGCCTGTGCCCACCATGACGGCGGTTGGGGTTGCCAGCCCCAGAGAACACGGGCAGGCAATGGACAGAACAGTGATGGAAGTCTGAAAGGCAAAGCGGACGATAACCTCTGCCTTGGAGATGTTGGAGTTGTAACCCTGTGAGGAAGAAGCCAGGTCATAATTTCAATTTTGAGCAAAAACTGTATGTTTGTTTGCTGAAGTTCTGATCTGCACACATACCGGGAAGTTCTCCTTCACAATGTCAAAGTTGACAAACCCGACAGCCAGCCAGACCACTAGGGTCAGCAGAGAAATGAGAATGATGAACGGCACAAAATATCCACTGAGCCGGTCCGCAAACTGCTGGATGGGGGCCTGAGCACACAATATTGTAAAAACTATAACCTTTCTTAATCATTTAGGAAAAATTTACAAGCTTTGAATCAGGACTTCTCGTTTGCAATCAAGATACTTTTTCTTTTTCAGTGTTTTATTCACAAAATTTAAGGCTGAATTTCAAATAATTGTTCTGCTCTCTGACCACTAGGAGGAGCCACGAGTCTTCTAACCAACAGAATCCACCTAAATGCTTCCACCCTTTTACTGTTGTTACTCCTTAGACCAGGGAAATACCAGTATTTCCTCAAATAAACACGGTTGTCTCACACTGAAATCTCCCAGGAGTTGAGTTGTTGCAGGAAGACGATAATATGTTTCTACTTCTTTGACCCAGCATTGACCTCAGTCAATATTGTTTTAAGACTCTTTATTAACTGATGTCATTTTTTTGTCAGTTTTTGTTACACATATTTTATAATTGTTATTCAGTGCATCCGCAAAGTATTCACAGGGCTGCACTTTTTCCACATTTTTTATGTGACAGCTTTATTCAAAAATGGTTGAAATTCATTTTTCCCCTCAAATGACTGCACAGAATACCCCATAATGATTACATGAAAAGTTTTTTTTTTATATTTTTGCAAATGTATTAAAAAACAACAACAACAAACAAAAACAAATCAAAAACAACTAAGAAAACACATGCACATAAGTATTCACCGCCTTTGCCATGAAGCTCAAAATTGAGCTCCTGTTTCCAATGATCATCCTTGAGATGTTTCTACAGCTTAAGTGAAGTCCACCTGGGGTAAATTCATTTGATTGGAGATGAATTGGAAAGACACACACCTGTCTAAATATAAGGTCTCACACTTGGCAGTGCATGTCAGAGCACAAACCAAGCATGAAGTCAAAGGTGTCAATCCTGTCTCGGAGGTCTAGTATTGGCTCCGAGGCACAAATCTGGGAAAGGATACAGCAACATTTCTGCTGCTTTCAAGGTCCCAATGAGCAAAGTGGCCTCCAACATCCATAAATGGAAGAAGTTCAGATCCACCAGGACTTTTCCTAGAGCTGGCCGCCTGTCTAAACTGAGCCATCAGGGAAGAAAGGGCTTAGTCAGGTAACCAAGAACCCAATGGTCACTCTGTCAGAGGTCACTCTGTCAGAGCTCCAATATTCCTCTGTGGAGAGAGGAGAACCTTCCAGAAGGACAACCATCTCTGCAACAATCCACCAATCAGGCCTGTATGGTAGAGTGGCCAAACGGAAGCCATTCCTTAGTAAAAGGCACATGGCAGCCCACCTGAAATTTGCCAAACAAATTTTTAACAAATATTAGCACAAAATCACAAATACATAAAACCGCATTAGCATGAAAACAATACCTATATTCATTTACTAGGCACAGACTACCTGTTTGAGCTGACTAATTCACCTGCCAAGGTTCACGCACTTTCTTCACTGAGTGAAGGGAGTGGTGGCAGCTCCAGCGGGTTTTCTTCTTTTAAGGGTTAAATTAACTTAATAAATGGCTTTTGACTAGTTGACGAATAAATAGTCAACTCGTCGGATGTTAGCTAGTCGTAGTCGACTATTACAAGTCATCATCCCAGTCAATCTAATGCCTTGGGTCTTGGATGGCAATCACCCACACAGACAAGCAGTCCATCCACACCTCTTGAAATTAATTGCTGACCTTCCACAGTCATGTGAAACACGGGTGTCCGCCTGAGCCAAAACCCCCCCCCCCCCCCCCCCCCCCAAAAAAAAAAAAACTGGCATTGAAACTCCCTCGCAATGCAAAGCATACTCCTGATCTTAGTCTCCCTAAGCAGCCACTCATTTGACATAAGGTCATTTCAGCAATACCCAAGGATCATCCGATCATCTGAGACTTGGTACCAAACACATTCAGTTGTTGTCTTAGGTCACTGGTTAGCACAACAAGTATCACAACCATACAGCAAGACAGGATGCACCAAGACCCTAAGGATGTGGATCAACATTCTCCTGCAAAGATATCAACATCACCAAATGAGAGACATGAATGTGACTGCCGAGATAAGTCAATGTCTGCACTTTGGCCATACAGACACGCTTCTGATGGCTGTGTCCAGCTTCCCAAATGTTGCATTGAGAGTAGCCATCGATTATACATAAATCACAGTATCGTCTCACCAAGAAAAGTACTGAAGTCACTGGTTTCACAACCATACCCAACACCTAGCCCTTGCAAGCACTGAAAAGTAAAGGACTCAGCACACATCCCTGAGAAACCTGTTTTCACCGGAGAAAACCGTGCGAGTCTCTGCATCCGCTCCTTACACCACTCATAGCATCTGCGTGTAGGTTGACTATGATGTCCAGCATCTTTCTGGGGAACCCACAAATTTTCAGGATGTCCCAGAGGGTGGTTCTTGTGGTTGTGAGTGTGTGGTTTATGAGTAGTGACAGAGCTAAATTGGGTTCAGTAGTTGACTTCTTGAAGCCAGACTGCTTGTGAGGCACTTGTGAATTGTTTTCATGTTTCATTACAACAAAAGCATGTTTTAGTTGAAATACTGAAAAACTGCAGTGTTTAGACAGAAATTTTTAATTTAGTTTTAGTCATAGAGAAAATTCACAAATGAAGCTTTTCATTACATTTATACTTCTACATCTAAACACTCCCGACATATTGCATGATATTTCAGTATATTCAGTGGCCAAGAGAAGCATTTTACTGCAGTGTTTTGCCCCATACATCTGCTTCTATTTTAACAATCAAACTAAATACTGGACTGATTAACACTGTTTTTATCCCAAGTGAAATGTTTAACCATAATCTAAGTCTGTTTGCTTTTGTTTGCCGAAAGGAAGCGTGAAATTTCATCTCATTTTTTCATCTCATTTCATTGTAATCAGTGATGTAATTATTATTTTTTATTTATGCTGGCATTATAATTAAGCCATGAAATAAGAGGTTGCCAATGAAATATTTTCATTTAAATTATCATTGACAAAATTATTTATTGAAACATTTTGTTTTCCTTTTCTTTTTGCTTTCATGTTATTAATTTAATAAGCTGTCTATTTTTATACAAACTATAATTCACTGTGAATGTTAACATCACTCACTGATGGATGTTACAATAAGGCCCCAAAATGCCCTGTTTCACAATTTTTTTTAAAATCATGAACAGTAATAATCTTAAATTATTATATACTTTTTAACATTAGGATTCCAAAAATAGGATGGGATGGCTTTCTTCTTGTCCTCCATCAAATATTTGTGGAGAAGAATTGAAACAAAATTAAATGAACTGCAGACCTACAAAATTATGCCACACCTTTAAAAAACAAAGGTTTAAACAAAAATTCTAATTTTGAACAACAGATTTTTGCCGAGAAACATCATATAAAGGTTCAAGCGCCTCTTACTTTAGATGTTTGGGCCTCTTCCACCAGTCTGACAATTTGAGACAGAGTTGTGTCTGCTCCCACGTGAGTGGCCTCCACCAGAAGAGAACCATGAGAATTAATGGAGCCGGCGATCACCACACTGCCCACTTTCTTACGAACAGGCATGGGCTCACCTGAGAGGAACAGAATCAAGTTCTCACATTTCTCAGCTCTGACTGATCTGGTTATTCAAACAGTTCAGCCTCAGATGGACTGAGTAAAAAAACGTAACTGCAACAATTTTATTAGGAGTGAGATTGGTGATGCAAGTGAAATCCAGTTTGTTCATCAACACAGCAGAAGATCCTCCATAAAACCATCAAAAATATCAACTCCAAAACAAAAGCATATCATGGTTTTCCCTGAAATAAAAATAAACATTTGGAAAGGGAGGTGTTCCAGGCACATCCATTTGGGAGGAGACTCCGGGGAAGATCCAGGACTAGGTGGAGATATTATATCTCCACACTGGCCTGGGAAAAAAAAGCCTGGGATCCACTGCTGGAGCTCTTGCCCCAATTACCCAATCCCGAAGATGAGTGATGAGTGTAATTTGGAAAGTTACCTCAATCATATCCAGCAAAATGAGCTGCAATTTAAAACAGCAGCAGTTGTTGATGCCAAAAACTTGAAAAATTTTTCCTTAAAAGACCAAAACATTCTTCAAAATGTCTGAAAAACTTTTTAGATCATGACTTGCTTTTTTAAAGAGGTGAGGCTGGTGGTTAAATTTGAGGAAAGGAGAGACAACATTATGATAAGCAGAAAACCCTGAAAGGCAAACTGATGGGACTGGATGGCAGTGTTCATGGCAGTGTGAATACCACTTGCCACACATTCGCTGTTTGTTCTGAATCACATAACAAACAGAATTTTCAGTTTTCAAATTGCCTTTTGTTTTGTTACAAATAAAAAAGGACATATTTAGAAATACAGATTTATTTGTAAAAACCAACACACACGCTACATTAACTTGTGTGTTGGTTTTTACGTATAAACCGACCAACCACAGATGACAATCCCACAATGCCTTTCGGCATGTGTGTCTGTAAACGCAAAAACCTCCCAAATTAGTGCATTACTTTAAAACTAAAACATATAGCCGATATTTTCACTTTGTACAACGACAGAGGTGATATTAATTTCAATAACTTTTCCGGAATGAGTTTGTTTAAAATTTTAACCATACGTCAAAGCTGTCTTGCTGTGCATGACTCCTGTGATACGTCTGTGAGTCTGTATGGCTGTGAAAATAAATGATCTCCCCGCCTTCCTTTCTCTCTGTTAGCCAGCTCTCCTCTGCTGGCATAAGATTGAACTCTGCCTCTCATAGCTGTCTGTCTGCTACAAAACATGTAACAGGCAAACACTAAAATGTATGATTTCAGGCTTTACAAATGGCTTTAACTGTTAAGCTTTATTCACTATGCCTGCAAAAATATGTTAGCAGTCTAAAAGTCATCGGAACTAAATTTAGCGGAAGCTAATTGGTCCGCTGATGGTTTTCAAAGTTAGCTAAAAAGCTAAATCAGCTAACAAAAAGTTAGCTTTGATTATTAGGGGTTAGCAGATTAGCGGAACTGTGCCCACCACTGTGTGACACATGGTGTATTCGGTGTGATTGTGCAATGTTCACATCTAGTGGACATGATGATTGCATGCCGCAGACTATGCACATTACAATATTTCCTTTGTACACTGAAAAGGATGTGGGGAGCGGGGGCCTGGCACATCGGGGGCACAATGAGGACGTGCCTACATGATCAGACGGCTCTGAATGCTGGTGGGTTGCCATTTTGGATGCCAGTTCATATGACAGTTCGAATGCCATTTGAGCTAGCAGTCACTCAGCAGTACGACGACCACGGTATGTATATTCCCCAGTTCGAATGCAGGTTGACAGTAGTGTGCCTGTTCTCTACATTCATGCTGGCCTGCCAATTTGGTGTATTTCCCTCAGTGCCACATGAATGCTATCTGAGGAATTCAAATGTAGCTCGAATGCAGCACGGATTGCATGAATGTCATTCGAATATCAATTCACTGGGGTAAAACATTGAAATGGAAGATTTTCTGCTCCAGTTTACATCAAACCTGACTTATATGTGGAGGCTGGTTCTGAAATTACCAGGAGAGGTCAAATTTGCCAAAGGTCAATCATTTTAGTCAAGGTCACATTTGTTGGCATTCTCCTCCCAAGGTCCTTTTGATGATTTTTAATTTGGTGCGTCATTGAAAATTAAAAAATAGGCATAAACAACTTAAAAATGTGAAATTTGAAAGAAATGCATGAATACTACAGCAAAGCTAGATAACAGGTTTAAACACTGGATAACAAAGGGTATCACCTCCTATTGTATGATATCATCTAATAAATACCCAGACTGCTTTCAATGGTTCAAAGAAACATTCTATTTGGAGAAACAGATCTTTTTAGACATCTCCAACTGAGAAATTATTTCGATACGAATATTAAGACTACCAGAGAGGTGGGCATGAGTCTGATAAAGATATTTGTTGATGCATGTAAGGGTGATAACAAAAGGAAAATAATCTCCAGGATTTACTCATCACTGCAACTGGAGAGAGGTCTCTCCACAACATACATTAAATCTAGATGGGAAAAGGAAATCAACATAAAACTAAATGTCTATTGTGTATTAAATATCTGTAATACACAATCTATAACTACTAGTTCTGATCTTTGGAAGGAGTTTGCCTGGAAGAATATTGTAAGTTTTTTATAACACCCAAAAAAAAAAAAAAAAAATCACAAACCAAAAATCCTGAACATAGGCAGTGTTGGAGAAAATGTGGTAATAAGTCTGCGGGTCACTTCCACATTTTTTGGGAGTGTCCCACTGTAGCTCAGTTCTGGACAGATGTGACAACAGAAATTAGATTAATAACCCGCCTAAAGATTACTTTCGATTTTAGCACCATATACTTGGGTAACCTGCCATCAGGACTGGAAAAACATAACCGATATTTGCTGTAAATATTACTGGTGAGCAGAAAAAATTCTATAACCAGGAAATGGCTGAATAAGGAGCCCCCAACAGTAGTGGAATGGATTGAAATACGAGGTCTGTCCATAAAGTATCGTACCTTTTTATTTTTTTTAAAACTATATGGATTTGATTCATGTGTTTTCACGTCAGACAAGCTTGAACCCTCGTGCGCATGCGTGAGTTTTTCCACGCCTGTCGGTGACGTCATTCGCCTGTGAGCACGCCTTGTGGAAGGAGTGGTCCCGCCCCGTCGTCGGATTTTCATTGTCTGGAAATGGTGGAATGATTTGGGTTTTTTTTCCATCAGAATTTTTTCAGAAGCTGTTAGAGACTGGCACCTGAAAACCATTCGAAAAATTTATCTGGCTTTCGGTGAAAATTTTACGGGCTTCACAGAGAATTCACAGAGCCATTGTGGGCCGTCCTTAAAGCTGTAGTTACAGTCCTTATTCTCTGTGAAGCCCGTAAAATTTTCACCGAAAGCCAGATAAATTTTTCGAATGGTTTCTAGGTGCCAGTCTCTAACAGCTTCTGAAAAAATTCTGACGGAAAAAAAACCAAATCATTCCGCCATTTCCAGACAATGAAAATCCGACGAGGGGGCGGGACCACTCCTTCCACAAGGCGTGCTCACAGGCGAATGACGTCACCGACAGGCGTGGAAAAACTCACGCATGCGCACGAGGGTTCAAGCTTGTCTGACGTGAAAACATATGAATCAAATCCATATAGTTTAAAAAAAAAATAAAAAGGTACGATACTTTATGGACAAACCTTGTAATTAAAGAAATCCACACTATGGAAAGAATGACCCTCTCTAAGGTGTGCTGTTGATAAGTATACAAATTATTGGAGGTATTACTTAAACCTTTCATAATTTTCTTTCCTTTTGTTATTACTAAGCTATATTGTTGTTGTAGTTGTTGTTTATGGTTATGACTGGTGCTCCACGGAGGTCCTCGATGGGGCTGAGGAACACGTGTAGAATTGTGAAGGACTCTCAGACACATTGATACTATTATGGGTAACCTGTGATGTTTTTCTTTTGTTTTTGATATTTGAATGATCTTTTGCTGCATTGCACCACATGTGGAGCCTGAATGTCAAGTTTCCCACCTGACTCCTGTCTGTTGACTTCTTGTTGTTTTTTTGTTTGTACTGTGTCTACTAAAACAAAATAATAAAAAAAGAAAATAAAAAATAAATAAATTTTGGCACTGGTCAAGGTCAAGGAATTTGATTTCCAACCTAGTTTGTTCTAGATGTGGTACCTGTTAGTCTCCTATTCCACCACAGCTGTCACATTCTTGTACCTGTGATGAGCGACTCATCTGCCATTGAGCTTCCTTCGATCACTTTCCCATCAACTGGAAACTTTCCTCCAGGGACGATCTTCACAATGTCACCTCTCTGCACCAGCTCCACCACCACCTGCTCCTCACTGACATACAAAACCAGACTGCTTTTAAAAATGAGATTAAAGCTTCTCTCACTCAGAAAGCACACATGCGATATGTTAGCCGCAATTGGCGTGCCATACATCCCGCAGACATGACTGCATTCACTGCCAAACTCACTGAAACTGCCAGTGTGTGTGAAGTGTGTGACCTCTGTGCGTGCACACTGTGTGATTGCTGCGTGTATGCAGTGTTCAGTAGAGTGTCTTTTGCTACTTCCTGGCCAGTGTTTTATCCCCTTTATCGTTTTTTCTTACATTTTATAGTAAATTTCAATTTTCTGAACAACTTGGTGTTTTCCATCCTGTGTCACAGACGACGTGTGTGTGAAGAGTTAGCAGCGTGTAAGAGGAGACCGCGCAATCAGTGGAGCTAAGTGGTGGCAGTTTTGAACATGGCGTGGTGCAAAATTTGGCTTAGCAATTCAAGTCTGAGAATATGAAAAGATATATGCTTTGCCACACCCACAACATGGAACAGGCTTGAGTCCTGGAGGGCAATCATCCAGGCAGAAAACAGGTCCATCCTCACTTTTTGAAAGTAACCATCTATCAGCTGATCAGTTGCAGCCAGGTGAAACATGGACGTTCCCTTGGCCTCTGCGTGCTGGATCATGCACAGAGAAATGGGCCACATGGCCAAAATGTCATAGTTGATGTCCCCTCATACTGCAAATGATCCTCCTCATCTGTGTCTCCCTAAAGCCTCTGTGCCACAGACACACTCCTTTCCGGTCTTTCTCCAGCTTGATCAGAACACCCCTGTCTAGACCCATGTCAGTGGCCTGGCTCTGGCTACAGCTCAGAGCGCTCACCCCAGTCAGACAAACCACACTGTCCAGACTATGTGTCTATGAGACAAGTATATTGGGGTGTGCATTGTGGACAAACTACAGTATTTCAGGGTGTGTTGCATAGCATTTCCTCTTATTTGCATGGCTGTAGCATGCAAATGTTGACACAGGTACGCATATTTTGAGGCAGACATGTCCTCCTTCCTCTTTGACAAAAAGGATTATGGTTCAGCACCATGGACAGCTCCCAGCAGACTGACAACAAAAAGGATGACAGTCTGATAAGTTTGTGACATAACATACACAACACAACACAACAACACAGCAATGAACTACTTTTTTTTTTTGCCACTGTATTCTTCAGGGGTGGGTGAAAGATGCTGCTGGTAACTCTCCAAAATCACAGACAGTCATATCTGTGTGTGACCCAGGCCTTAGTAACTGTTCAATTGACACAAAGTCATTCCAGCAGCATCCAAAGAGCCCCCAAAGAGACCTCGTACCAAACACATCTACAACCCCTGGCAAAAATTATGGAATCACCGGCCTCAGAGGATGTTCATTCAGTTGTTTAATTTTGTAGAAAAAAAGCAGATCACAGACATGACACAAAACTAAAGTCATTTCAAATGGCAACTTTCTGGCTTTAAGAAACACTACAAGAAATCAGGAAAAAAATTGTGGCAGTCAGTAAAGGTTACTTTTTTAGACCAAGCAGAGGGAAAAAAATATGGAATCACTCAATTCTGAGGAAAAAATTATGGAATCATGAAAAACAAAGAATGCTCCAACACGTCACTAGTATTTTGTTGCACCACCTCTGGCTTTTATAACAGCTTGCAGTCTCTGAGGCATGGACTTAATGAGTGACAAACAGTACTCTTCATCAATCTGGCTCCAGCTTTCTCTGATTGCTGTTGCCAGATCAGCTTTGCAGGTTGGAGTCTTGTCATGGACCATTTTCTTCAGCTTCCACCAAAGATTTTCAATTGGATTAAGATCCGGACTATTTGCAGGCCATGACATTGACCCTATGTGTCTTTTTGCAAGGACTGTTTTCACAGTTTTCGCTCTATGGCAAGATGCATTATCATCTTGAAAAATGATATCATCCCCAAACATCCTTTCAATTGATGGGATAAGAAAAGTGTCCAAAATATCAACGTAAACTTGTGCATTTATTGATTATGTAATGACAGCCATCTCCCCAGTGCCTTTACCTGACATGCAGCCCCATATCATCAATGACTGTGGAAATTTACGTTCTCTTCAGGCAGTCATCTTTATAAATCTCATTGGAACGGCACCAAACAAAAGTTCCAGTATCATCACCTTGCCCAACGCAGATTCGAGATTCATCACTGAATATGACTTTCATCCAGTCAACCACAGTCCACGATTGCTTTTCCTTAGCCCATTGTAACCTTGTTTTTTTCTGTTTAGGTGTTAATGATGGCTTTCGTTTAGCTTTTCTGTATGTAAATCCCATTTCTTTTAGGCGGTTTCTTACAGTTCTGTCACAGACGTTGACTCCAGTTTCCTTCCATTCGTTCCTCATTTGTTTTGTTGTGCATTTTCGATTTTTGAGACATATTGCTTTAAGTTTTCTGTCTTGATGCTTTGATGTCTTCCTCGGTCTACCAGTATGTTTGCCTTTAACAACCTTCCCATGTTGTTTGTATTTGGTCCAGAGTTTAGACACAGCTGACTGTGAACAACCAACATCTTTTGCAACACTGCGTGATGATTTACCCTCTTTTAAGAGTTTGATAATCCTCTCCTTTGTTTCAATTGACATCTCTCGTGTTGGAGCCATGATTCATGTCAGTCCACTTGGTGCAACAGCTCTCCAAGGTGTGATCACTCCTTTTTAGATGCAAACTTACAAGCAGATCTGATTTGATGCAGGTGTTGGTTTTGGGGATGAAAACTTACAGGGTGATTCCATAATTTATTCCGCAGAATTGAGTGAGTCCATTTTTTTTCCCTCTGCTTGGTCTAAAAAGTAACCGTTACTGACTGCCACAATTATTTTTCCTGATTTCTTATAGTGTTTCTTAAAGCCAGAAAGTTGCCATTTGAAATGACTTTAGTTTTGTGTCATGTCTGTGATCTGCTTTTTTTCTACAAAATTAAACAATTGAATGAACATCCTCCGAGGCCGGTGATTCCATAATTATTGCCAGGGGTTGTAATTGTCACCTTAGGTCACTGGTTAATATAAAAGTTTGTCAACCACACAATAAGCACCAGGTGTTATGTGTTGACGCGGGTTGAGGAGCGGACCTGCGTCTGACGGAACCCAGCGCTAAAATAACCAGAAAGCGGTTCCAATAACAAAACAATTTATTTTTTCCACCCTCTGGTGCATAACAAAGTGTATGAACAAAAGATGCGTCAGTCTGGTGGAGTGAAGGCTGGCACGCTCTCCAGCGCCTAAAAGGATTGAAGCCCGGCGCTTCTGGACTCACTTTACCGCCAAACACCCCCCAGGTGGACACGACAAACCGACTCTCTGCGAAGGATAGAAAAGGTGAGGTAAGTCAGCAGCTACAACCAATATCCGTCAAAAGGCACACACTATCAGCAACACATTCAGGTCTGTATTTAAGCTTTATGTAAATGAGCAGCTTCTCACAACAGGTGGAGGATTACCACTCCGCACGCCACGGCAGTGAGAAGCAAGCTGCACAATTCTCATCACAATTCAAATCTACTGCGTAACAAAATACCAAGTTACTATCAACAATTAGTCAAACAATTAATCACCTCAGATGTGTGCTGACAGCATGTGTCCCTCACCCTTCTTCCTTCACAGGCACGATGTGTCAAACCCAGGCGCGGTCCTCAGCGTCTCACAAACGAACATCACAAGGTCGAGTTCCCGGCAATTCTGCTTGAATCACACATGGCTTAAATGTAGAACGCCATCTCATTATCTGCTTCAGCTGAAAGTCTTTAAGGCTGCACGTGAGCACCATCCACAGGTGCTGCACATAACGTTGATGAGGGTGAAGGACTCTTCAGCCAGCACCTTCTCCACAGACAAATCAGTTTTCATACCACCTGGAGAGCAAAGAAAAGAAAAGAACACCAAAATGTCCAGCCACATCCCCCCAACACACAACAGTACCCCCCCTTTAACGGGAAGCCTCCCGGCGACCGAACAGACCGGGTCCGAGAACAGCACCTCCCTCCGGGGTCCTCGTCAGGAAGCAGACAGCATAACGCTCCCAAGGTCCACCACAGACAGCAGGACAGGGCACCGCAGCTGGAAGGCCGGTTGGCATCAACAAAAACCCCAAAACAGTCCCTAATACAATCCAACATACAAGAAAAAACAGAAAACCCACCCAAAACCTCCCCAGGGGACCGTCCCATCCAACCCCGGGAAGAAAAGAAAAACTCCCAAATGCAAAAACCCAACACAGCCCCACAAACACAATACAAACATAAATGCATAAAAGAAAAATAACAAACAACCCCCCCAGAACGACTTGCAGAGCCCAACACCCCCCAGAAGGCCTTTACCGCCGGTTCCAGGAGGAATAGCCAGAACCGGAATCCCACAAAGGTCCCCAGGTACACATGGAGCAAACGGCGCCCCCCAGAGGACCGTACCATCAAACCCCAGGAGGCACCCTCCCCACAACCCCGGAACCCCAGACCCAGCCACACTTGGCTAGTCGGCCCCACAAACCAATTCCCCCCCAGAGGACCGTCCCATCAACCCTGGAGGTGGAACCCGGAAGGAAACAAAACAAAATCAAAGTCCAACCCCCGGAGGACTACCCTAAACAACCCCGGGGGCAAATAAAACAACCGTTAAACCCTGTTACCTTCCCCGGCACCCCGAAAGACCCCAGGTCCCTCCCAGAGCCCCTCGGCGGCTCAATTTTGGCGAACGGCACAAAACATCAAGCCGAGGAAGGGAACAGGAAAAACTAACCCAGCCCCAACCCCTAGGCGCAGCGGAAAACCGGAAATACGTCCGGTGCCCCAACTCGACCATACCCCAGCCTCTCGGGAGGGGTGGAACTACCGAAATGGCGAACGGCAACAGATCGGCCCACCCCTCCTACTGAGGTATGTTCCCGCTGCACCACACCCCAGCAACACCAATGACGAACGGTACAAAGGCCCACCGAGGCTGGAGTGGAACCGGGCCCTAACCAAACCAAGAAAAACGCCCCTAACACCCCCCCCTAGGTGCAGAGGTCTTCTGAGAACGCTCAGCGTGACCAACCTGCACCACCCCACAACCCACAAGACGAACGTCTTGGGGCAAGTGAGGTTGGGGTTAGGGAAGTAGGGAAATAAAAAACAACAAAACAAAATGACCCCAGACCCAAACAGAAAATATCTAAATACACATAAAAAAACAACGATCAAGTGAGTCCAGACGGGCCTCTAACCGCCTATCGTTCACTCCACCAGACACGCCTCTGACTCCCCAAACAAATTATAACCCCTATTCAAAGAAACAAAACATTAGCCCATACAAGTTTTTTTTTTTTTTTTTTTTTTGTGTATTATTTCGCCTGTCCCAGAACACCTGGAGATACGTCACCATTATTTTTCTTGACGCTTATATGTCGGGGCAATACAGCGGTCTCAGCTCGTCCGAGCTGCATGGGCTCGTCTGCAAGAGGAGCCAGAGGTCCCGTCGGAGGAGCCTCAGTGGGGCGAAGAAGAGGCGGCCCAGATCTGTGTCGGGGAAAGCCCCGAGACAAAAAAACCCGTTCTGATGGCCGCCCTCTCTCACGTCCACGCTCCTTCATCCGATCATCTAGACGAATCACCAACGATATTAGCTCATCTAAATCGTTTGGCTCGTCACGGACTGCCAGCTCGTCTTTTAATGACTCATTTAACCCATCTACAAACACTCCTCGTAAAGCTGTGGCATTCCAACCTGACTGAGCAGAAAAAATCCGGAAGTCCACGGAATACTCCGCCGCACTCCGCCTCCCCTGCCTGAGATTCAGCAACCGTTGGGCAACGGTATTCGTTTTCACCGGATGGTCAAAAACCAGTCGGAACTCCCGGGAGAAATCCTTAAAGGATCCTAACAAAGGCGAGTTGTTACTCCACAACGCTGTGACCCAAGATAAGGCTCACCTCGGAGCAAATTTATCACATATGAAACACGGCTCCCATCAGAAGAGAAGGAAGCCGGTCGCTGAGCAAAAACCAGAGAACATTGCATCAAAAACGAAGCACAGGCTTCAACGTCTCCCGCATAAGGCTCCGGATGACAAATAATCGGTTCGGACGCCGAATCTCTGGGTGACGGAGTTATCTGCACCGGTATCGATGGTGCCGCAGCTGGAGCAGCAGGAAGCGGAACGGCTTGCGCTGCAAGCTCCGTAACACGGGCATCTGTTTGTTTAATTTGGTTTGCGAGATACTGTAATTGCTCCCATATTTTCTCCAAGTGTTCTTGAACTTTTTCGGCGAAAGGAACCGCCTCTGCTGCTGGGTCCATTATGGAATGGCCGGGAACTACTGTTATGTGTCGACGCGGGTTGAGGAGCGGACCTGCGTCTGACGGAACCCAGCGCTAAAATAACCAGAAAGCAGTTCCAATAACAAAACAATTTATTTTTTCCACCCTCTGGTGCATAACAAAGTGTATGAACAAAAGATGCGTCAGTCTGGTGGAGTGAAGGCTGGCACGCTCTCCAGCGCCTAAAAGGATCGAAGCCCGGCGCTTCTGGACTCACTTTACCGCCAAACACCCCCCAGGTGGACACGACAAACCGACTCTCTGCGAAGGATAGAAAAGGTGAGGTAAGTCAGCAGCTACAACCAATATCCGTCAAAAAGCACACACTATCAGCAACACATTCAGGTCTGTATTTAAGCTTTATGTAAATGAGCAGCTTCTCACAACAGGTGGAGGATTACCACTCCGCTGCCACGGCAGTGAGAAGCGAGCTGCACAATTCTCATCACAATTCAAATCTACTGCGTAACAAAATACCAAGTTACTATCAACAATTAGTCAAACAATTAATCACCTCAGATGTGTGCTGACAGCATGTGTCCCTCACCCTTCTTCCTTCACAGGCACGATGTGTCAAACCCAGGCGCGGTCCTCAGCGTCTCACAAACGAACATCACAAGGTCGAGTTCCCGGCAATTCTGCTTGAATCACACATGGCTTAAATGCAGAACGCCATCTCATTATCTGCTTCAGCTGAAAGTCTTTAAGGTTGCACGTGAGCACCATCCACAGGTGCTGCACATAACGTTGATGAGGGTGAAGGACTCTTCAGCCAGCACCTTCTCCACAGACAAATCAGTTTTCATACCACCTGGAGAGCAAAGAAAAGAAAAGAACACCAAAATGTCCAGCCACACCCCCCCAACACACAACACCAGGATCCTAAAGATTTGGATCGTAATTCCCCTGCGTGATTATTTGGGTTAAACTACTTTAAAATGGTCTCCTGTTCTGTCCAGACTGTTTGTCTGAGAGTAAATGGGAATTTAAATGAAACCTTCATATATGCAGGTTGAACCTAATCCTACTTGGACTCCATCAGACCAATGCTCACTGGCAAATATGACCCACTGCATAATTTTGATAGATTTCTGGACCATTTTAGAATACCAAAAACCAATGTAGTGGAAATAACTTCACTTCTGGAACCAAGGATTTCATCTTTTACATAAAGCTCGCACAACCTTTTCAACAAGTGGAGATTTTTGGCAGGTGGCAGGGACTTCAGTTTGCATTAAGAGGGACTGATATCATGTTTCCTGATGCTCTAGTCCAGAAGAACTACAAGGTGCTATTGTGTGAATATGGATATGTTCCAGGTGTTATAGGTTGTATGGATGGATGCCATATTCCCAATAAAACTCAGGCCAAAGGAATCTGTTCTACCACATTGAAATGAGGCATAGCTGCCTTGTCATGTCAAAATTGCCTCAGGACAGTGATCGGGCAATCCAAAGCACTGATGCAGAAAATGTGGATACAATGAGGATGGACAAACCGTGTGTACTGTGTAGAATAACAGATAATGGAAGACATGCTGGTCTGCCCCCAACTGCCAGAACCCTGCACCCATGAAGACTTGGATATGTTCAACCCCCAAGCTAGACCCTGCACCCTGCATTGAATTGGCATAGTGTAGTGAGCAGAGATGAAGAACAAATCTCAATTTAAACCCTGTCTACAAGAATGGCCCTCATCATTACATCTTTAGTTTATTTGAAATGGAGCTAGTGTTTACAGAGATTGTGTGACAGATGTGTCCACTGCATCTCACTTTATGATGGAGTGATCAGGTCCTAAAGTGACCACAGTGGCATCGGTGGCTTGCAGTGACATCAACTTGGCCAAAGCTTCTGATGTTTTACTCTGAAGAAATTCAGATACAAAGAAAAAAAAAGGGTAAATTAATACTCTGTAATGAGTCTGTTTGTTCCAGTCGGCTGCCCTACTCAAAAAGTCCTATGAATGAATGAATGATTTCATTGTCATTGCACTGAAAAAATACAACAAAATTTAAAACAGCTCTCCTTTGATTACTCACTCACACATCTCAAACATACACAGATAGTAGTTGATTTAGTATTAATAAGAATCCGGAAGAAAAATAAAGTGTTATAGGATTGCCGTAGGATTCATAATACTACAGAATTCCTTCAGGAATTTCTATTACCACACAATAGCAAAGAACTCTTTTGAAATTCCAAAGGGAATTCCTACTGGGTTCTAAATCCTCTGGAATTCAATCAGGAAATCCTATTGAAATTCCTGTATGAAAAGTCCTGTGGTATTTGGATTCCAACTGGATTTCTATAGGAAGAAAAAATCCTATACAAATTTCTAGCTGTAGGAAGGAGGACTTCAAAATTCCAAAGGTAAATAAACTGCATTTATATAACACTGTTCCATCTGAATTAGAAGGTCAAAGCCAGTGGTGTACAAAGTATTCCAGAAAGAGCCAAAAGGGTGCAGGTTTTCTTTGCAACCACTGAGCCCAGTTGAACTCAACTCAACCCATCTGCTCAAAGTGATGTTAATCAAAGCACTTTAAAGGATGCCTTATATTCACTCATACACATCGATGTCAGAGTGCTGCCGTACAACATGCTCAACTGCACCCCAGGAGCAACTGCAGGATTGAAGGAACTTGCCCCAGTGATTTTCCAGTCTTGCAGGGATTTGAACCGAGGAGTCTCTGACCACAAACCCACTGCTTAACCACTAGACCATCACCTCCCCATAACACCTATAGCAGAGCTCTTCAACTCATTCCAGAAAAGGCCGAGAGGGTGCAGGTTTTCTTTGCAACCACCCACTCCACCAGGTGATTTCACTGATTAACATCACTTTGAGCAAATGGAATCAGTTAATCAGTGAAATCACCTGGGTGGCCCTTTCTGGAATCAGTTGGAGACCTCTGGCCTGCAGGATTCAAAATACTCTCACATTCATATAGGTAATCTTTTAGGCCATTTGTATAGTAAAAGGTCCTTTAGGATTATTAAAGGAATTTCTATAGGATTCTTGTTATCTTTCCTTTTGGGATCCCTGTATGAAAGGTTTCTATCAGATTCCTCTCAGAATCTCTGTAGGATTCCAATGGAAAAGAGATATCATAAGTTCCTGAAAGGAATTCCGATAGAATTCTTACAGTTTTCCTGTAGAATTACCACATACCTTTTTGAGCAGGGTTATTCCACTCAGTCAGTTACCAGTGAAGAGGAGATGATCATATTACTTGATTGGCTGATTCATTCTAGTTTGATAACACAAACTGTTCAGCCTGGTTCATCCTTGCCCATTTATTCCAAAAAGGAGAGAGAACATACTGTATTATTTCTTCTCTTCAGTGGTAGGCACAGCTAGCCAAAAATTAGCTTCGATAACAGATAATCAGCTAACTGAAAAGTTATCTTTTATCAAGCTAAACCGATAAACCACTCAAACATTTATCAGAAGCTACAGATAATAACTTCCAGTATTGTCTCCTGTACACTTGCAACTACTAACACGCTGATTTTGAGTTTTAACACCACAATCGCTTCTGGTAGCATCAAAGGTGACTACAGACCCACACAATGAGTTAGCACTTCTGTCTTTGAGCATCCTGCCCACTACTGGAAGCTCCTGTTTATTACATGGCTTTCAGCAGCGAAGCAGTTGAGAGGAGCAGTGAAGCTCAACTCTCTACTCAATAACAGCGTTGCCGTGAGGCGGAGGTCTTGGAAAATAAAGCATTGACGACTTATGATTTTGATTTATAAATAAAATTAATACTGAAAGAATAACTCCATTAATGTCAATTATGTCATTTGTACAAAGTTAAAATATAACCTATATCTTTTAATGTTGAATAATGCACTAATTCTGAAGTTTTGTAACAAACACAGAGGGTATGGGATTATGGGTAAAATGTGTCTCCACTAACACTGATTGGTTGACTCATTCATTCTATGTAAACCAACACATTAACGTGAGGTGTGTTGGTGTTTACAGATAAATATGCTTTTGTAAAATATGCCATTTTTTTGTTTGTAAAAAAAAAAAAAGGCATTTCAAAAAAAAAAAAAAAAGCCAAGTTGTACTTAGATAACCGTCTGATATAACCAGTGTCAAAATAAATAGAACACAACTACTAGACGCTCAGTACTTGGGCAAATATTGCCATGAACACTACTGGCCAGTAGATGGCAGTAGAGACTGTGAAAACTTGCCAAAACAAAATTCCAGATAATCCGTGTCTGCTACGTTTAAAATGCGTGGAATTTAATAAACGCAAGTTAAATTTCAGACATCTTATATATTACTCTTTAACAAAGATGACAGACAGTGTTTGACATAAGCAGGACTCTAATAGCAAATAGGAATCGATTGCAATGATTCCAACTGAAAATAATGGAGGAGCAACCTGAGCTTCTTCTGGCATTTTTACATAAAACAAACACAATAACAACATCTATAAACCCAGAGAATATATTCATGAGAGTTTAAGGCACAATATATATAGAGTTTAATGCTGTTGTCCGTGTGGAGCCTGATCAGAACGTCTCAAATGCATTTCTTCTGTCGTGAATATACTGAGATACCCATAATGCACCTGTGCACAGCATGTCCACACTAAAACCTTCAAAATTAGTGCAATACTTTAAAACTCAAACATATATCTGATATTTTCACTTCATAAAACTTCAGATGTGACGTTAATTTAAATAACTTGTCCGAAATTAGTTTGGTTAAAATTTTAACCATAAGTTAAAACTGCATGCCTCTGGATGAGTTGGGTGATATTGCCAGCGTATCAGTATGGGGTCAAAAAATAAGCCTTTTTTTCTTTTTTGTGACCAGTTCTCCTTTGCCTGCAGAGAATAGAGCATTTTTTTCTAGAACCAGCACTCCTTTGTTTACGGAGGATAGAACTGAACATATACTATACTATACTATAAAACAATTAACAGGTAGGTGCTTAACTGATTTTAGAGTTCATAGATGTTTGTAACTCTTCAGCTTTGTTTACCACATCTGCAAAAATACATTAGCGGTCTAAAAATTATTGGACCAAAACTTACCCGAAGATAATTAGTCCGATGATGGTTTTCAAAGTTATCTGAAAAGCTAATCCGATAATGAAAACATTATCTTCGATAATTAGCAGTTAGCGGATTAGTAGAACTGTGCCCACCACTGCTTCTCTTTAACTTTTGTCAGGGAATAGCAGACTTCTTTAGTAGGATTACCCTGGAGCATTATTTACCTGTCCTTTGTTAAAAAACAAAAAGAAAAAACAAAACTGATGGGGAATTTTCAAGATATTTATCAATTATTAATGTCTTTGCTTTGATTAATGTCTTTGATTCTGTCTTTGATCCTGTTCTTCATACACACATATATATATACATGTATGTGATTTCACTTAATATTATGTTTTTAGTTAATCACTGAACTGCTAGAACAATCATTAAACTGCTCACACGGGAAGATGAACTTTCGCTCACATGGAAAGCGTGAGCAGTAGCGTAGCCTTGTTTTTCTCTAAGCACAGATGTACATTTTAATTAACAGTCCAGCCTTGAGCAGAGAGCGGTGTGACCTGCACACCAGCTCAGGGTTGATGCTGTTTTCTTCATGTTATGAGAAGACTGTGAGACTGGAGGCGTAAAGCAATAACAATTTTCATATCGATGTGAGAACAGACTTCAGTCGCCACTGTGTTTTTGTATATTGTCTCTTCCATATGTCTGTATGCAACTTTGTTTCAATAAATACAGGAGGCAAGTGGGCGGGACCCTTCAGAGCTGACAGGACAGTTAGTGACGAGGGTCATGTCCGTTTGCTCTCTCCTGATTCAGGAAAAGAAACTCAGTGTCTCCTGCGTGATCATTTTCTGTGTTAACTGAGCTGTTCTCCTTTTCAGGCTCAACTCTGACAAAAACCCTGCATTGAGTACCTGCCCAGTCCAAGTACTGTCAATAAATGAAGCAGTAAACTGTGGGATTACTCTGTGAATGGAAGACATGTCCACCACTCACTTCATGTCCTATCAACCCAACTTGTTCATAATAAATGCTTTAATTCAGACCTCATTATTGCTCAGTTTGTTATCTTGCTTCCGACTCTGATTGCTGACATCCTTGATATTCCTTCTGGATTCCTAGAGGATTAATCCTATTGGATTCTTTGTTTTAGGAATCCTAGACATCTTACAGGATTCCTACTGATGAAACGCTTACAGGATTCCTTTCGGTCATTCTGGACTGGACTTGGCTGTTAATTAAAAATTTGCTACATGTGGCATTGTATACATACAGGTGAAAGATATGAGTTAATTGATGAATTGAGCAAATAAATAAATAAAATTAAAAATTAACAGTTTGAACAAGAAATGTTGTCAAATCCTGTTAAATTTGCATTTGTTCTTACCTAGAATATAATTTACAGGGCCTTAAATCAGATATCAGCCTAATTTGAACTGTTCTAAACATCATTAACTTAATTTTAAAATATCTTAAAATTAAACTTAAACTGTTTTAATCAAAAACAATGGTGTTTACTTGAAAACCTGCTTAAAGTGCTTTAAAAGCTTTCTAGAAATTTACTCAAAAGCAACTTAGTTTAATCCTCAAGACTTTCACTGCTTATCCACCTGACTTTTCCAAATTTTGGTGTTTTCCTGTACATGTGCAGCTCTGAACCAACACCAAATGGGTTTAAACTAGATTTAGGAAACTGATTTTAATGAATATCATTCTTTATGGTAAATATGAAACAGTTAATTTTACAAATTTCTGTTCTTTGATAGACTAAACAATGAAGCATAACACTAAGTGAATAATAATCAACAATGAAATTAAGCACTCTGTGCCGCCTGAGAATTTTTCTGCTTAAGGGATGTAGTAGCAAAATCTATTGGACTTGCCGAAACTTGATTGTACTTGCATTAATGATAAATGTCCACCAGATGGCGATATTGCTCCAATTAAAGAATCTTGAGTATTGGCTGTGGGACATCACCACAAGTGTATGCTTATGATTGCACAGAACAGCAAGATTGAGAGTTACTGAGAGTTACTGAGATTTGTATTGTTTGCAGATACAATTTTTTTTTTTGTTCTGGGGAGAGTTTGCAGCAAACTTTGGAGCTGATCATGACAGAAACAAATAAAGTAAAACTATGGTTTGACAAAAATAAATTATCATTGAATTTAGAGAAAACAACAATGAAGTTGTTTGGAAGAAATTCCACAAATGTTCAAGCAGGCCTGTTTATAAACAATACACACATAGAAAGAGCATATCAAAATAAATTCTACTGTTCATTATTTTTACCATATCTGTCTTACTGTGTGGAAGTATGGGGAAACAACTACAAAAGCACCCTGCAGCCACTATGCATACTACAGAAAAGAGCAATAAGGATAATAAATAAAGTGGGATACAGACAACACACCATTAACTCACTAAATCAAACATCTTCAAATGTATGGATTTGATAAAATTTAAAACATCACAAATCATGTACAAAACCAGAAACAAGTTATTGTTGAAAAATATACAAAATCTATTTGTGGAAAGAGAAGGTGGCTATAATTTGAGAGGAGAATGGTAAAAGAAATTAAAGAGTACCATTACTGGTGATTCATTGTGATTGTTTTCATAAGGTTAGTCCTTACTGGCGTAAAGTGCCTTGATTTGACTTTCTTATGATCTGGTACTATATAAATATAAGTGAATAGTATATTGATGTGTATGTCTGTGTGTCGACATGTAGTAGTGAATTTATATTTATGTAAATATGACTGATTAGAATTGTTGGACTTGTACTAGCAGGGGTGGGCGCTAATAAGCTTTGCTTCAGCCCACACCCTTTCGGACTCACTAGTTTTGTCTGTGTTTGTTTGTGGAATTGTTCATTTTTTTCTATTTGAATATTTTGTGTGCCGAATTAAAAAACTTTGTCACTTTGTCATATTACTGTTTGCAATCTGATAGAAATGTTTTGTTTTTAATATTGACACAGTATAAATGATTTAGGGCATTTAAAGGTGTACATAGCTTCAGCCTTGACCTTTTTTGCTCAGCTGCATGTTTTTTTCAGTATTCTCCTATTTTTGTTTGACTTTATCTATTCATTCATTTATTTTCTATTATTGCATGAGTATGCTGACTGAAATAAATAAAATAAATCCAGTCGAATCAAAAACAAAGGTTGTGCTGTTTTCCCTAAGGAATCATGCAATGCTGACATCATATAACAGACACTTCCACACTGTGTCTATTGTTTATGTGAAAGGTCTGAAGTATTACTCTGGTTTGAATATAAGCTGATGCAGTTAAACATTGACCTGCCATTCCCTGCAATGACCTATAATGACAGTAAAGTTGTTAAAATTCTCACTAATGTCATCTAATGTGTCATGTGTCATATTGCCATAAAAGCCTGAACTCTCCCACAAAAAGAATTGTATCTCTGTAAATGCTGACATTCAGTAAATGGCACCTTTTTAAAATCCTACCTTTGCTATATGCTCCAACCATCTGCCCAAGGCAATGAACACAAAGAGCATGGGCGGAGTGTCAAAAAAGGTCATGGGGCTCTGGCTAGCTCGCTCGGCCATGGCTACGATGAGGACAACACAGGAGTAGACATAAGCGATGGAAGTGGCTAGTACGATTAGCACGTCCATGTTGGCTGTATGGTGCTTTAATGAGCGATAAGCCTGAAGGTAGAAGTATCGGCCTCCAAAGATCTGCAGGAAAAACAGACCACTTGTCAATCAAAGTGCGTGGGCTGCACTCTGGCATCCACACACCAAAGTGTTCTTAATACTTCCAGAAAACCATTTATAAAATAGCATGTGCACACCGGTAAATATTTTTGCCCAGATTCTCCAAATGAGGCAGTTTTCAGAAAAACCGTAGTTGTTGGTTTCCCAGAATATGTCCCAGCAGGCTCACCAATGAAGGAATGGTGTGTGTGTTGTTATTTCGGCTGCTCCCGTCCCAACGGGGTCGCCACAGCGGATACAGCCAGATCTGCATTGGTAATTGGCACACGTTTTACGCCGGATGCCGTAGCAATGAAGGAATGGTGCCATTCTCATTTCAGTCTTTGCCACGCCATTAACTGCAGGTGGCTAGAATTTGCAATACACTGCAAATTTAACAGCTTTACAATTAGAAGTCCCTCTGAAGTGAAAATAATTAAGGTCTCCTTTAATTATCAATTACGTAAACATAAAGAAATTGTGCATTTATGTGTAATTAAAAGTAAAATTTACAGTGAAAGGCTATTTTGAGAAGCACCACCATATAGGCATGGTTTAATTGTGATGATTTCAAGTTATTTTAAAAATGACATCTCAACTCAGAAAGTAGAGTGCAGTAAAAATCATGAGATTAATTTTTTTAAATTAATTCCTGTCATAGTAAGACCACTCTTGGAGACATCAGGGCCCCCAAGAGTGGTCTTACTATGACAGGAATTACACTGCAAAGTTAATGTATAAAAGTTCAATTTAAGGGTGTTTGAGGTTAACATTTGAGGGGATAGAAATAAACTGTCTAAAACAGGCTTCACAACTAAATTAGCGAGCTGTACTGCATAAAGCCTTGGTCCCACCGAGTAATGAAGGATGAATAACGAGCCACGCATTTGCTATGAGAGGATTTATTCAACTATCGTGGGAGAATAGTGGCTCTAAGAGGCTCTTAGAGGCATTATCTTCAGTTAACGAGGCTCATCTCTGAGCATGGCGCTAATTTCAAGATGTTAAAAATTTGGCAACAACAGTGTGGGGCAGGTTGTGTATGAGTTACTATGACAACTAATAAGGATTATAGAGGCATGTTTGTGGTGTGGATGAGGCTGTAAAAGCCCATTATCCCAGCACCTGGCATCTATGAGGGATCAGTAGAGGCTATTTTTGGCTCAGCCCGCTTGCGCACACAATTCCACCTGCTTTTTTCCTCCCTCTCTCCTGCATAATGAAGTGGAGAACGGATTTGAAGCAGCTAAAAGGTTTGTAATGTTTTTATTGTAAGAGCTTGGTAAAACAGTTGGATGTTCATTCATTCTATATAATCAACTGTAAAAGTATGTCTATGATAGATTTAATATCTTGCTCATGGATCAGGAGTTCCGCTGTCTGTCTGAAGCAATGGCACATGATCAAAACGACCATTTAGGCAGAACGGCAGCATGCGCTAAAGAGCGATTTTGCAGACATAAACGGATGAACACAAAGTTAAAAGTGGGATCACGGTGTGAAAATGACTGTGTTAAGCCGCAGAAGAAAAAAAGCCAGCGAGCCGTGAAGGGAACGGAAGCCAGTGAAAAGGATCACAGAGGCAGCTGTCCAGGAATGCAAAACGGCAGTGCGCGTAAAAGAGCGATTTTGCAGACATAAACGGTCGAACACAAAGTTAATAGTGGGATCATGGTGTCAAAACAAATAAAGCCAGCGAGAGGAAGCGCAGAGGCAGCTGTCCAGGAACCTGTGGTTCGGTTCTAGCTGGTCTGGTGCATTTAATGACTCTATGAACAGCAGCCTGACGCACGGCGCACACCCACCGGACTGTACTGGAGAGTCAATTTTTGCACTGCGTTTAAAAAATGTGACAACATAAATGCTGCTGTGAATTGAAAACCAACACTTTAAAGCAGGGTTGCTCAAGTTCGGTCCTCGAGATCTACCTTCCTGACACTCTTAGTTGTCTCCCTGCTCCAACACACCTGAAGTCCAATGAAAAGCTCATTAAAACCTGCTAACGAGTCTTTCATTGAATTCAGTTGTGTTGGAACAGGGAGACAACTAAGAGTGTCAGGAAGGTAGATCTCGAGGACCGAACTTGAGCACCCCTGCTTCAAAGGGACCAAGTGTGGGAGGGCTGGAGGTTTGGACAAAACCCATGCCTAAACGTGCACCAACATCGCGTTATCATGGCACTACACGGATCATATGTGGCTTGACGTGGATCATATGTGGCGACACGAGCCACTTGAAGCTGGATGGGGCTCAAATGACAAGTCAGTCGTGGCTCACTAGAGGCGCATGTAAAGTACAGAGAGGCACATCAAGGCACCTTAGTAGCAGATACGTGACTGCTTAAAACGTGGATCATTCTTCAAATAATTGCTGACACACCCATGTGTGGCTCATTATTCATGGCTTAATATTCGGTGGGACCAAGGCTTAGTCCAATAATTTTGTCAAACAAATAATCCATAATCTTTTAAAATTCTGTTCTACTAAATTATAATCTATGACCAAAAAAAACAAACAACAGTTCAATATTGTTGATGGTCAGCTGTTATTCAAGATAGAAAGTATAAATATGACCCTTTTTAATTGGAAAGTGACCAAGCTAGCAGGCTAAGTAGTTTAGTCCCATTAAAACAATGGATCACTGAACTAGCTAGTTTGTCTTAATATCATTAGCTTATTGCGCTTGATTATGAACAAATGTTGAATTGTACTCATTTGCAGCGGTCAGGCTGCTACAATTACTGATTATACAAAATAACCTGACAGCTGTAAAATTAAATATTTGCAGAAGATGATTCGCTGCACAGTGACAACACAGTATACAGTTAAAACACTCCAACCCAGACTCCTAAAGCAGTAGTTTTCAATGTGTGGGAGTGACCCCACCCAGAGAATAAATGAATACCTGCCCACCCCCCCATGACAAACATACACACAATTTCAACATCTTCATGTGTTTCTTTTTATTCTTGTACATGTCTTAAACACATTTTAAAAGTATTTGTGTTTTTTTAAGGAACTCTCTGTTGTGTGGGCCGCTGAAGAGGAGGTACTGCTGGCCCACCACCACCAGATGGCGCCCTGCTTGGAGTGCGGGCTTCAAGCACAAGAGGGCGCCAGAGCCACTGGGAGTGACAGCTGTCACTCATCCTCAGGACCAGCTGTCACTCATTCAACATCATCACCATCACCATAAAGGCCGGACTGCAACTCCACCTCCTCGCCGAGAAATCAGCTACCATTCAGGTACTTTTCACTGCTGACTCAAAACGTTGAGTAATAATCTGAACTTCTTTTGCAGCCATTATCCTGTGGTGTTTGCCTTATCTGTGGGATTGGCGTTTGGTGTGATCAGCGACAGCTTCGCTTCACACTCCAATCAGATAAGTGGTTAGACAAGAGCTGCACGAGTGTGTGATTGGAGGTGGAGGTTCTCCCTCCTTTACTGAACACTGACTGTGGGATTACTGAGTGTGCGAACTCACACTCATCAGGACTGTCTCTGTTTTCTGCCAGCAGTACCAGGTCTGACTGCTGAAGACAGCGGCCACCTGGGGCACAGGGCTTGGCGGCTCCGGTGTTCTTCAGCTCCGTTGGTGGTGGAAGCTGTGTGGGGATCCAGCTCTTCTCTCGCCAGGCGTCTTCTATCGTCGAGCCTGCCCACACGTCACCTGGTGTATGATTGACAGTCCACCATATTGTTATTGTCTGTACGTCGTTGTGCGAATTCACAACATTAAATTGTTACTTTTGGCTTATCCATTGTCCGTCCATTACTGCCCCCTGTTGTGGGTCCGTGTCACGACACTTTCACAACAGGATTTCTCGGCCAGCGTCATGGATCCCGAGGGGCGTCAACCATCGCTTGAACAGCCAATGGGAGAGCGAGGTGCACAAGCGCCAGCAGGAGGCGTGTTGGGTGAGCTGCAGCACATCTTAACCGCCTTTACCGCTCGGTTGGACTTAGTTACCGAGCAGAGCAGTGTTCTCAATCGTAGGATCGAGGCTCTCACCGCCCAGGTGGAAGCGCGTGCTCAGGGCGCTGCTGCAGCACCTCCTCCTGCTGACCGTGTGCCAGAAACAGACATTCCACTGGTCGTTCAACGAACCCCCCCACCGTCCCCTGAAGCATACATAAGCCCTCCTCAGCTGTACGGAGGCTGTGTGGAGACGTGCGCGGACTTCTTGATGCAGTGCTCGCTTGTCTTTTCACAGCGTCCCGTCATGTACGTGTCAGACGCTAGCCGGGTGGCTTACGTTATAAATTTGCTTCGAGGAGAGGCACGCGCCTGGGCTACGGCGCTTTGTGAGCAGAATTCACGGATCCTAACGGTTTATACTGAGTTTGTGAGGGAGTTCTGACAGGTGTTTGACCACCCTCATAGAGGCGAGACCGCTTCAAGTGTGCTGCTGTCGATACGGCAGGGGCGTCAGAGCGCAGCGAAGTATGCAGTCGACTTCCGCATCGCGGCAGCGCGAGCCGGCTGGAATGCTGTTGCGCTCCGCGCCGCCTTTGTAAACGGACTGTCTCTGGTCCTTAAGGAGCACCTGGTGGCGAAGGACGAGCCGCGGGATTTAGATGGGCTTATCGACCTGGTTATACGGTTAGACAACCGATTAACGGAACACCGACGGCAGCGAGACGAGGGGCGTGGTCAGATACAAGCCGTCCCTCTTCCTCCCGGGTCTGAAAGAAAGCCGACTTCCCCACGCTCCACTGCCAGGGCTCTCCACGTGACAACAGCTCCCCCTGCTGACGTTGCTATGGAAACGAGCAGGGCCAAAAAACGATCAGATCAGAGACAAAGGAGGCTGATCAGTGTGGAGTGTTTTCTCTGCAGCTCTACCGAGCACACACAGAGAGAATGCCCCAAACGGTCAAAACAGCAGCACTCGTCCTTAGAGACTGGGCTAAGGGTGGGTCACAACACCCACGTGGGGAAACCACGACGATCTGCATGAATCCCAGTCACGATCCTGAGTGGGGATCTAACCCTTCATGCCCCAGCACTGGTGGACACGGGGTCGGAGGGGAATCTGCTGGATAGCAGATGGGCAAAGGAGGTTGGGCTCCCTCTAGTGGCCTTACCGTCACCATTGTCGGTGCGGGCACTAGATGGCACCCTTCTTCCACTCATCACACACCAGACACAGCCAGTGATATTGGTGGTGTCTGGGAATCACAGGGAGGAGATTGTGTTTTATGTAACACCTTCTACCTCCCGAGTGATTTTGGGTTTTCCATGGGTGTTAAAACACAATCTCCGGATTGATTGGCCGTCTGGGGTTGTGGTTCAGTGGAGCGAAACCTGCCACCGGGAGTGTTTAGGATCCTCGGTTCCACCCGGTGTGACAGCTAAGGAGGAGGTTTTAGTCCCCCCCAATCTGGCGGCGGTGCCGGCTGAGTACCACGACCTTGCTGACGTCTTCAGCACGGATCTGGCACTCACGCTGCCCCCGCACCGTCCGTACGATTGTGCCATTGATTTGATACCGGGCGCTGAGTACCCGTCCAGCAGGCTGTACAACCTCTCACGTCCGGAACGTGAATCAATGGAGACCTACATCTGGGACTCGTTAGCTGCCGGGTTGATCCGGAACTTCACCTCCCCGATGGGTGCTGGTTTCTTTTTTGTGGGCAAGAAGGATGGCGGACTCCGTCCATGCATTGATTACAGAGGGCTGAACGAGATCACGGTTCGCAACCGATACCCGTTACCTCTGTTGGATTCAGTGTTCACGCCCCTGCATGGAGCCCAAATTTTCAGGAAATTGGATCTTAGGAATGCTTATCACCTGGTTCGGATCCGGGAGGGAGACGAATGGAAGACGACATTTAACACCCCGTTAGGTCACTTTGAGTACCTGGTCATGCCGTTCGGCCTCACCAATGCGCCCGCGACGTTCCAAGCATTGGTTAATGACGTCTTGCGGGACTTCCTGCATCGGTTTGTCTTCGTATATCTAGACGATATACTCAACTTTTCTCCGGATCCTGAGACCCATGTCAAGCATGTACGTCAGGTCCTACAGCGGTTGTTGGAGAACCGGCTGTTTGTGAAGGGCGAGAAGTGTGAGTTCCACCGCACTTCTTTGTCCTTCTTGGGGTTCATAATCTCCTCCAACTCCGTCGCCCCTGATCCGGCCAAGGTTGCGGCGGTGAGAGATTGGCCCCAACCAACAAACCGTAGGAAACTACAACAGTTCCTCGGTTTTGCAAATTTCTACCGGAGGTTCATCAAGGGCTACAGTCAGGTAGTTAGCCCCCTGACAGCCCTGACCTCCACAAAAGTCACCTTCACCTGGTCGGATCGGTGCGAAGCCGCGTTTAGGGAGTTGAAACGCCGGTTCTCGACTGCACCGGTTCTGGTGCAGCCCGATCCCAAGCGCCAGTTTGTTGTTGAAGTGGATGCCTCTGACTCAGGGATAGGAGCCATGCTATCCCAGAGCGGGGAGTCCGATAAGGTTCTCCATCCATGTGCCTACTTTTCCCGCAGGTTGACCCCAACTGAACGGAACTATGACGTCGGCAATCAGGAACTTCTTGCGGTGAAGGAGGCTCTTGAGGAGTGGAGACACCTGTTGGAGGGAGCATCGGTACCATTTACGGTTTTCACGGACCATCGGAACCTGGAGTACATCCGGACCGCGAAGCGTCTGAACCCCAGGCAAGCCCGCTGGTCGCTGTTCTTCGGGCGTTTTGACTTCCGGATCACCTACCGCCCCGGGACTAAGAACCAACGATCCGACGCCCTGTCCCGGGTGCATGAAGAGGAGGTCAAGACCGAGCTGTCAGACCCCCCTGAAACCATCATCCCCGAGTCCACTGTCGTGGCCACCCTTACCTGGGACGTGGAGAAGACCGTCCGGGAGGCCCTGACACGGAGCCCGGACCCGGGGACAGGTCCGAAGGACAGACTGTACGTCCCACCAGAGGCCAGGGCTGCGGTCCTTGACTTCTGTCACGGTTCCAAGCTCTCCTGTCACCCAGGGGTGCGAAGGACCATGGCAGTGGTCCGGCAGCGCTTCTGGTGGGCGTCTATGGAAGCCGACGTCCGGGAGTATGTCCAGGCCTGCACCACCTGTGCCAGGGGCAAAGCCGACCATCACAAGGCCCAAGGCCTCCTCCAGCCTCTGCCTGTGCCTCGTCGCCCCTGGTCTCATATCGGCCTGGACTTTGTCACAGGCCTCCCGCCGTCCCAGGGCAACACCACCATCTTAACGATAGTGGACCGGTTCTCCAAGGCGGCCCACTTCGTGGCCCTCCCGAAGCTCCCGACGGCCCAGGAGACTGCAGACCTCCTGGTCCACCACGTCGTGCGTCTGCATGGGATTCCAGCAGACATTGTCTCAGATCGTGGTCCTCAGTTCTCCTCCCAGGTCTGGAGGAGTTTCTGCAGGGAACTGGGGGCCACCGTCAGTCTCTCGTCTGGGTACCACCCCCAGACGAACGGGCATGCAGAGTGGACGAACCAGGAACTGGAGCAGGCACTCCGCTGCGTGACCTCCGCGCACCCGACGGCCTGGAGTGACCATCTGGCCTGGATCGAGTACGCTCATAATAGCCAAGTTTCATCTGCCACCGGCCTCTCCCCGTTTGATGTGTGTTTGGGGTACCAGCCCCCATTGTTTCCGCTAGTGGAGGGAGAGGTTGGGGTGCCCTCGGTCCAGGCCCATCTGAGGAAGTGCCGTCGGGTGTGGCGTACCGCCCGCTCTGCCCTGCTCAGAGCCCGGACGAGGGCTAAGGCCCATGCAGACTGCCGGCGTTCCCCGGCCCCTGCATACCAGCCCGGGCAGGCGGTTTGGTTATCCACAAAGGACATACCTCTGCAAACGGAATCCCAAAAGCTGAAGGACAGATTTATAGGACCCTTCACCATCGTGAAGGTCCTCAGTCCAGCCGCAGTGAAGCTGAAGCTGCCAGCTTCACTGCGGATACATCTGGTATTCCATGTCTCCAGACTCAAACCCTGCCACACCTCTCCCCTCTGTGCCCCCGGACCGGCGCAGCCGCCTGCCCGAATCATCGACGGGGAGCCGGCTTGGACGGTGCGCCGACTCCTGGACGTTCGTCGAAAGGGCCAGGGGTTCCAGTATTTGGTGGACTGGGAAGGATATGGACCCGAAGAACGCTCCTGGGTGAAGAGGAGCTTCATCCTGGACCCGGCCCTCGTGGCCGAATTCTACGCCCGGCACCCGGACAAGCCTGGTCGGGCGCCAGGAGGCGCCCGTTGAGGGGGGGGTCCTGTTGTGTGGGCCGCTGAAGAGGAGGTACTGCTGGCCCACCACCACCAGATGGCGCCCTGCTTGGAGTGCGGGCTTCAAGCACGAGAGGGCGCCAGAGCCACTGGGAGTGACAGCTGTCACTCATCCTCAGGACCAGCTGTCACTCATTCATCATCATCACCATCACCATAAAGGCTGCTGAACTTCATTTGCAGCCGTTATCCTGTGGTGTTTGCCTTATCTGTGGGATTGGCGTTTGGTGTGATCAGTGATATCAGTGCCATTATCAATTCTGCTTATAGATCTAATTCCTTATCGATTACCTCCTGTGAATTTTCTGTGTACTAAAAAGTAGGCTTTACGGGTTTTCTATGTCAACAACATTTTATTGAATCTTAAAGTAAATAAATATGTAATTAGTCACTGCATCCTTGATATCTGGAGATAAATAAAAATAAACTAAATCTGTAGTTTTTCTCAAAAGTATTTCCTTTCAGACATTAATAGCATGAATGTCACTTCATACCTCTGAGCTGAGCTCTTCCAGCTGGCTGTGCCGCAAGTCAACATTAGTGTAATTCATAAAGAATGCAGGACGTCTCATTTTGGGAGGAAAAAAGTTTTAGTCTGTTGTAGTTTGTTGTCTGTGTTACAACGTTTGGAAAGAGGTGTCATTTGATTTAAAACGGTGATTCGCGTTGAAGTTATTAATTCCAGCTGGACTCTAACTTGACTCGGCAGAGAGCGGCGCAGTGTTTGGAGCTGTGGGAACGGAAGGGAGGACGATTCTCGTTTCTTCCCTGCAACAAGACAAGAGTCCCAGTTTGTGACTTTAATCAGCACAAAAGTGACTCATGATTGACAATGTTAAATGGCTTTGAGAGGGGTTAAGAAGCAGACTGCTGCTTCTGAAAAGCAGCGAAGCAATGAACCAGTGAGTCGGAGCACTGCATCGTTGGTTCTAGCTTCAAGAACAGCCACTGCAGAAGTGGCTGATTACAGACCCGCTGCAGGGTCTGCAATCAACATAAAGAAATGATAATTTTCCTGATAAAACACCCTCAAAAACCATGGGCGCTCTGAAGGACTGATAACGGAATGGTTAAGCAAAAAGGCTATTGATGTCGGTGGATCAAATCATTTCTTAATGATTCTCGAAAAACAACCGGTTCTCGATACCCATACCTTTGCACCCCCACCCCCACCCCCCGAAGAACTTTGGCGCCCCTCAGGGAGGCCGCGCCTCACAGTTTGAAAACCACTGTCCTAAAGCATTATAAAAACACAACACATTACACAGTTTAAAAATAATGCAACACAAGTTCTATAAGTGAGTCCTTTGAGGTGAATGAAAAAGCCTATGACTTGACAGACAACCCACGACGTGTCTCCTTACCTGCACAGGTGTACACAGCAGGAAAAAGACCAGGTTGAGGATGGAGAGACCGGGCAGCAGGTTTTGTCCCTCTGGCATAGAACCTCCATGTTCTTGGTGTTGACTGTCCATTACCATCATATAGATCATGAGGCCCATCACTGGTAGGCCAAAAACAAGACTCAAGAGGAACGAGTTCTTCCACCTGAAACGCAAATACTTCAAAAAGTGAAGGCAAAAAACAAACAAACAAGCAAACAAACAAACAAACAAACAAACAAAAAAACAGAAATGCTTTTTTGAGATGTTAATGTTTGCTTTTATAGTGACACCCATTTATATTTAAAGTCTAGGTCATTTCCAAAGAAATGTTTTGTCTTAAGAGACTAAATGCCAAAAGAGAGAAGGTTCTAGAAAGATATACCGTCAGAATTCCAGGCTAATGTGTAAAGAAGGCCCTGAAACACCATGACTCATGCAAACTTTACAATTTACTGCTAACATGTAGTAAACATGCACCAAACAACCCCAGTGACCCGTGCCTGAGGGAATCAAAGGTTTTAGAGCTGTCCCACTGTCAAATCATCAAGCCCTTTATACCCACTTTTCTTAAGTCAGCAGACTTTGGCTCAAGGAATGAAATGAAATTAAATCACAATCCAGGTGGTACTGCTAGTGTGTGAGGGTTCAGGGCTTTTGGGGGCCTTTAGATTCAACCTCTGTGTTCCAAAAGCTGCAATGCAAGCAGTGCTTAAATGACTTTGTAGCAGAGTTTAGACGCAGAACACTTTCAGTCCATAACCACAAATTTTTAGTTGAGGTCGGCCAAAATGCACTTGACTCCTGAGGTCAGTGTATAAACATTAAAGAATTAGAATAGACCATTTTTATTTTATTTCTATAATTTTGTACTTATTCTAATGGACTACATATTTACTCATTTGAGAAAAATGGACTTAGAGCATTTTGCATCTAAATACTAAGAAATCACAAGCACATAAGTATTCACAGCCTTTGCCATGACGCTCAAATTGAGCTCAGGTTCATCCTGTTTCCACTGATCATCCTAGAGATGTTTCTACAGCTTAATTGGAGTCCACCTGAGGTAAATTCAGTTGATTGGACATGATTTGGAAAGACACACACCTGTCTACATATAAGGTCCCACAGTTGACAGTGCATGTAAGAGCACAAACCAAGCATGAAGTCAAAGGAATTGTCTGTAGGCCTCTGAGACAAGATTGTCTTGAGGCACAAATCTGGGGAAGGGTACAGAAACATTTCTGCTGCTTTGAAGGTCTCAGTGAGCACAGTGGACTCCGTCATCTGTAAATGGAAGAAGTTGGGATCTACCAGAACTCTTCCTAGAGCTGGCCACCCATCTAAACTGAGTGATCAGGGGAGAAGGACATTAGTCAGGGAGGTGACCAAGAACCTATTGGTCAATCAGTCAGGCCTGTATGGTAGAGTGGCCAGATTGAAGCCACTCCTTAGTAAAAGGCACATGGCAGCCCGCCTGGAATTTGCCAAAAAGCACCTGAAGGACTCTCAGACTATTATTTTATTATCATAGTCAGGATGTGTTAAAGAGGCACTATGCAACTCTGGTCAGTTTTTCACTGTTTTGCCACATTTTTTTGTCGCATTCATCTTGACAGAGCTCATCCTACAAATCGAGAGTACATACGCCACAAAACTTTCATAAAAACTCACTGCGGGCCCTCCCCTCTTCCCCCATTCTTCATGTGCATTTGTTGTCAATGGAGCTGGTGAACACAATCCATGGAGTCATGTCAAAGAAGCAACAATACACAGAAATACAAAGAAAACAGAGTTTATCAATTACAAGTGAAGCAGCAAGAATGCCAAGTCTGCATCCGTTTTGCATGATTTTGTATCTTTCATGTCTTGCTATTCCAAGAAAGCCCGATCGTGTTTGATTGGTGCGTGACCCCTCACTCAGTCACACACTCTTTTTCGCTTCCTCACTTCCTCTGAATTTTTTTTTTTTTTGCTTTTCCACTAGCTCTGCCATGATGATGAACATAAAAGAAATTAAGCCTTGATTAGCTTGTTCTTATAGCTGTGAGCATGCCGGCCCCTCAATAGGGGGTAGTGTATGTGTTGTTGTAGTACTGTAAAACAGTGTATGTTTCTCGCCAGACGCAAGACTCCCACGTTGGCATCCCTAAAGTTACAAGGCTGGTTTTCCACTACAAGATGCTTGGTGGGGGAGAGAGAGCCCCATTCTCCCCAAAACAAGTCATTTAGTGATTACAGGCACCAGAAACTCAGAAACTGTAAAACTGTACTCAGAAACTGTAAAATTAATGTAAAAAAGTTGCATAGTCCCTCTTTAAAGTTTAAAGCATAATCCTATAAAAGGTCAGTTTTGATCAGATACTTGCTGTTGAATCTCTTCCGTGTGGTCGAGGTTATTTTTGAAGTTTTCCTTCACCAGACTGGCTCCAAAGCCAAGATTCTAGAAAAATAGTAGAATTTAAAACAGATATTTATGCAAAGGCTGGTTAACTATTACATTTTAAATGAAATCATTACCTCGATGATCTTGATAACATCTCGAGGACCAACCTCCTCTGGATCAAAATGGATCTGAGCCTTTTTGGTCGACAGCGCCACTGAGGCCGAGAGGATCCCTTTGGTGGCAGTAAGCTTGGACTCAATATTATGAACACATGATGCACATGTCATACCTGTTACCTGGAAGGGGGGAGGGTAACAAAGGAACTTTATATAAAAAAAATACTACTATTATAGTTTTCTCATGTTGCTTCCACAACTTACAGTGAGGCTCATCTTCCCACAGGTTACTGTGTTATCTTCAATCAGTTTGGCATCAAATCCAATGTCTTCTATGAGCCAACAGACATCAGCAGCACTTTTGACCCTTGCATCATATTTCACTTCTGCCTTTCCACCCATAAGCGACACCAACACCGAGATGATTCCTAATCATAAATGCCACAGCAAAATGCAGTAATTTCTTGCTTTCATGAAAGCTTGTATCTGCCATTTTAAGTGGGAATTGTATAGTTTACAGTGACACCTATTGGTGAGGATTGGGTCTCGTACATTTATGCGTGCTCCTGAGTGGCTTGCCCTCTATAGTAGGGTTGCCAAGTCCACTTATAAGACGTGACTTTGGACTTTTTGACTTTATTCAATTACTTGCCAAAAAAGAAGAGAAGAAAAAGAAAAAAAGGAGTGTTATTTATGGATTTTGGGCTCATTTTATAAGTTGCAGATTTTGTTTAATGAGTTCTTAATATGTTAATGATATGAATGAGACTCCAACAGTCTACATCCATATTGGGCTTGTTTTTCAAGCCGCAGCTACTGTGTGCGTTGACAGCATGTCAGTATTGTGTGATTTTGCTTTCGTCAGCTCAGATAGGTAACATTAGCATGCCTACTAATCAACCGCTAATCAGCAGCTAGCTTACACCGATGTAAGATCTTCTGAAAAAGTTTATAGTTAGTGTAACAGTATCAGGGTGTGTTCATACAGCAGTTTTTCTTTTTTGTTTTTGTTGTGAGAGAAAAGTGCTGGCATGGCGCAGGGAAGCGCTTTTTCCTAGCAGGTGGCCTAAAAAGCGCTGGGTGTTGGTTTTTTCTATGACAGCAGTACACAGCTAACAAGCTTCCAATGTGCACTGTAATAAAAGCAGAACAGCTTTTCTGTCTCAACTGTGATCATTTTCATCCGATATATTGTACAGAATTGTTGACAATATGAAATCTCATTACTAGATGTCACTATAAAGGACATACTTCCCCTTTGAAGGCAGGACAAATATATTCTGATTAATCAAACCCACCCTTGTGCGTCAGCAGGTACTTCTCAATATGAGCCACACAGGAGGCACAAGTCATTCCTGTAATGCAAATGAAGCATTTTTGTACGTTAATCTCAGCAGAGTTGGTTCGAAGGCCAGCGGCAGTCAGCTGTGATCCAGTGCCATTGCTGACTGCCACCTTACAGGGTGACCGCCTCTTGGAGGGGTCAGAAGTCTTTGACATGACAGGCCTGGATTTTTCATGACTCTGGATGCTCTCATCAGCAGCAGGTTCTGAAGGGAAAAGAGAAACCAGCAGCATGGTCAGAAGTAAAAAATGCTTCTAGGAAGGAACACTTTTTACTTGTCTCAGACAATCAGACAAGTGTTCATGTAGAGGGATGTCGTGTGGTTATTTTTGTAAGCTGTGGCACAGAGAATTTTTAGACTGAAAGCTGAAAACTTCATCTCAGCTACAAAAACAAGCTCAACCCAGTTTAAATGCAATCTGCTCAGACTCTGTCTGAGTTAATTTCACATCTTGGCATATTCTAGTGTCACTAAATCCAACAAGAAAGTCCTGGCCGTTGAAGAGCCCTCTGCATTGACCTGAAGAGCATACTTTCCTGGTTGCTATGGTGACCAGTAGTAACTACGGCAAGACGAGTAAGATGTGTCTCATGCAAGCAACACAAGAACTTAATGAAAGTCTTTGTTTGCACAGTGCACTGGGGTCGTCATCACTAGGTTTGTGTATGCATTGTCTCCTCTACAGTCTTTCGACTAAATCTTACAAAAAAGTCTTCACACACCTCCAGACTGTAACTGAAGATTTTTTTTTAATCACAAGGAACATACTTTCTGCTGTACACAGCTTAAATATGTCCATAACAGGAAATATCAAATGGTGAAGCTGCTGTGGAGTGATGTTTTAATGGTCAGTCTTGGCCTGAAGGCACCTCCTGAAAGCCTTTTTCCCAAGGTCTTGGCCTGGAGGGGTCAAAGACATGGCCTTGGTCTGGGTCTTGGGGGCCAAAGCCTTCAATTCAATTTATTCATTCACTTTCTATACCCACTTACTCTATTCAAGGGTCGTAGGGGGGCGAGAGCCTATTTGTAAACGTGATAGGGTGAGAGGCGGTGCACACCCTGGAGAGGACACCAGTCTATCGCAATCAATTAAATTCCATTATTTATATAGCACCATATTGCAATATAAGTAACCCCAACACGCTTCACAGGGGTAAGGTTTAACCTTATTAACACCCTTGAGCAAAGGCATAGGCAACAGTATTAGTGTCTTGGAGGCACTCTAAGACAGAACTACAGTACTCTAAGACACAACTACCCTATATAAGATGAGTCTGCATTTGGGGTTGTGGAAAATAAGCATCTTACTTTCAAGTGAAGTTTCAAATCCCATGTCTTCAACAGCCGCCCTGAGCTGTTCTGGCTCTGTGAGGCTGGGGTCAAAGGTAATTGTTCCCTTTTCCTCCTTCAGTGACACCACCACTGAATGCACACCTGTCATTTGAGAGATCTTCCCTTCAATGGAATGCACACAAGAGTTGCAAGTCATCCCTGCAATCCAAATAGTTACAGTCTGGACTGATGAGTTCAGTGTGGGTGCTTGGCGGTCCCTCTGCCAGTAGCTTATGTCCTTTCCAGATGGATCTTCAGCTGAGAAAGTGGCACTGAATCCCATATCCTCAATCTTATCTCTCAGCTCCTGTTGTGTAACTACAAGAGGCTGGAATATAATCAGTGCAACACCATCTTGAAGGAATACCTGAATATATGAAACTCCTGGAAACACTCCAATCTGCCCCTCGATGGTTTGCACACAGGATTGGCAGTGCATACCATCTACCCTGATGTACACTGCTGCCTCTACATCATATGCCATTGCATGGAGCTCCAGGGCAATTTCTTTCTCTGTGGTAATTGAGGCATCATAGTCCACCTTGGCCAAGTTGCTGGCCGCAGAGAAGCTGGCAGCGAGCACACCATGTAGGTTGAAGATTCTGCTTTCAATTTCTGGGAATTCATGCTCAGGACTGAGTCCCAGCTTGACTGTGAAGGTCTCTGTGGAAGTAGATTTGGGTGGAGGACAACACACACTCTGGCTGCCATCCTCATAGGCCAAGTTGTCAATACCTTCGAGTACAGTGGCAGATCCATTCCCCTGAAGAAATAAAGAGTGAGAAAATAAAAATTACATATTCACTGAGTTCAACAATGGTGAACTCTCTCTCTCTCTCTATCTCTGACTACGTTTATATGCCGTCAATATTACGGTTAAGGTCAATATTCCGGTTTCTGAGTCATTAGGAATAACCCGTTTACATGCTTAAGCAGACAGAGTTACTCCTGTATACATGGTCAATATCTCCATCTAAACAGCGACGCATGGACAACGTCCAGACGCACGGAGAACGTCATGACGCAAATATGCATCACTTCCCTTTCTTCTTCCTCTTTCTACCGTCAATAAAATACATTATAGTCATGTCTTTCATGATACTAATGAAGTACTTGGTTTCCTCCTCGCTCCAAAAGTGTGGTGCTGTGCTGCTGCGTCTAGATTTTGCCATACTTGTTTACCTCTGCTTCTGTGGTTTCCGGTGGGTTGCACGCGCTGCATACAAGTAGTTGCCGTACTCAAAAGACCAAGATTCCTTACAGATAGGACATGTGCAGAACACAAAATAATGTTTCTTTCTATGGGGATATTTCGATGTGCGTTTATATGACCTGATATTCCGGTTAGAAAAGGAGTAACCCAGGGGTCATATTCGGGTTTTTAAAAACCGGAATATGAGCATATTCGGGTTTTTGCGGGTGTTTACATGGCCATGTGCAACCGGGTTCTCACACACACACACACACACACACACACACACACACACACACACACACCCACACACACACACACACACACACACACACACACACACACACACACACACACACACACACACACACACACATCGCTTATCCAAGATCGGGTCATGGGGGACTGGAGCCTATTCCAGCACTGTGACATGATAATTTGCTTTCACACTTTATGAAAAGATGTTGCTGATGTTTGAGGAGATTAACACAAACTAGAGTTTTTACATAAACATACCCCTCCCTCTGACTTTGCCGTACTACTTGCTTGAAATGCATTGCAGTTAGCTGCAAGATGAGACTTAAGACTTAAATGCACCAACTTCAAGTAATTAAATCATTATTTTGGAAGTAACCGTTACACATGGCTAGCTAGTTACAGTCTCCATGTCTGGACAACACTAAAGCACATCATTGAATTTGGCTAGTTAAGGTGTAGCTTGTTGAGCTAATTTGTTAGTGTATCGGTCGGATATCATGCATTCATTCGCTAACATTAATTAGGTTACGCATACTATCCAGATACTACGTTTACTCAAATATTTGCAGTAATGTTACACAGCCGGAATAGATAGTGTGCGGTGATGTCACACGCAACACGCGGTTTTATTTACGCAGCCATACTGGATGGTAAGCTCTGTGTACACACAGCACGGCCAATGCTGGATCGTCGGTGGACGGCCAAGCTAATTTGTCCGACATAGCTAAAGCACTCGATCCTGAACATCAGAAGAGGTTAGAGACCGACTGATATGGATTTTTTGAGGCAGATGCCAATAACGATATTTGGATGAAAAAAATGCCGATAATCGATAAATCGGCTGATTTGCCGATAGCTGATAAATCAGCCGATATTATTATTACTTTTGAAAAAATGAATAAAATGTTCTTTTTTGGACCCTTAACAAAAAAGGTATGAGCTAAAAGCTGAAGCTTTGTCCTCAAATTGATTAACTTTATAACAGAAGAATGTTCAAGTTCAAAAAATGCAATCAAGAATTAAACCTTTGTGAAATTAGCAAATACATATCCTTAAAAAGAGTTATAAAAGAGAAATACATCTATCTTGTACCTCTTGCTACTGCAACCTACATATAAGTTCAGGATAAGGATAGAGATCCTTATAAACATACTTGTATGCTTTTGTCCAGTGGTGGGCACAGATAACCAAAAAATTAACTTCGATAACAGATAATAAGATAACTGAAAAGTTATCTCTGATAAAGATAAACCGATAAACCACCCAAAAATGTATCGGAAGTTACAGATAATTGATAACCGATAAATTCCAGTGTTGGCTATAGGACATTTGCAGTTACTAAAGAGCTAAAATTGATTTTTAACACTACTGCTTTTGAAAGCATCAAAAGCGGTAAAAGACCTAAAGAATAAGTAAGAATGTTTGACCATGCTGCCCCCTGCAGGAAGCAACACAGACAAATCCTGAGAGCACCCACGAAATCAACTCTTTACTAATCATAATCATTTTTCTTTCAACATTCTGCCCCTGCTGGAAGCGCTTGTTTACAACAGCACTCCCCCCACAGAGGCACACCAAGAACAGTCATAAGGCCAGCTCCCTATCAATTTCAACAATCCGGTCAGGCGGAGGTCTTGAAAAATAAAGTCATACTAACTTATGGTTTTTTGAAAATACTGATAGAATAACTCCATTAATGTCAATTCTGTTTGTACAAAGTTAAAATATAACATATCTTTTAATGTTGAATAAGGCACTAATTCTGAGGTTTTGTAACAAACACAGACCGCAAAGCATTCTGGGTAAAAGTGCTAAACAGTGATTGGTTCAGTAATCCATTATGTAAACCAACACGTTAATGTGACGTGTGTTGGTTTAAAATGTGCTTTTGTAAAATATTCCATTTTTATTTGTAAAAACAGGCATTTTTACGGAGCTCCTGGAAGTGTCATCGCAACTGCATGTTTTAAAACTTTTATGATGTTGTAAAACGTGCACTCAATATTAGTAAGTAAGTAAGTAAATTTATTTATATAGTGCCTTTCACAGACATAAGGCCATGTACACACGTTGTCGGTTATTTCCGTTGTCGGTATAAAACCGAATATCTTACCCTTTCAGTTTGGGGAAAAAAACCATCCACACTACGTCATTTAAAAAAAAAAATCCATCCACATCAAACCGTATAAATGTGTTGTAATTAGTCTGCCAAACCTTTGGGTGGCGGTACTGATTAAAATTCTATCCAATCAGAAGCCTTATTCTCTTGTCGTCACTTCCACAAAAACTAAAAACATGGCGCCAACCTCGTTCGTGTGGACCGATAAGGAGTCGGAATTACTTCTAACCGTAGTTTTAGAATACAAAGTTAACATATATGCACACAAAAAGCGCCTGGACAATGGACAATACCAACACTTTGAGAGCAGCCATGTACCCAGACGTTTAATACTGCCATGAACACTCCTGGCAGTAGATGGCAGTAGCGGCCTTGAAAAAATGTCAAACAAAATTCCAGATAATCCGTGTCTGCTACATTTAAGATGCGTGGAATTTAACAAATGCAAATACACTAATGTCTATAAACCCAGAGATTATATTCACGAGAGTTTTAGGCACTAAAGTTTAATGCTGTTATCTGTGGACCCTGAACAGAGTGTCTGAAATGCATTTGTTCTGTCGTGAACGTCTGAGATTACCTTATGCTACCCATAATGCATAGCTGCTTGGCACAGCATGTGCTCACAAAACCTTAAAAATTAGCACATTACTTTAAAACGAAAACATATACAAGGTCTATTAGAAAAGTATCCGACCTTATTTTTTTCAAAAACCATATGGATTTGAATCACGTGTGATTACATCAGACATGCTTGAACCCTCGTGGGCATGCAAGAGTTTTTTTCACGCCTGTCGGTTACGTCATTCGCCTGTGGGCAGTCTTTGAGTGAGGAGTCGCCCACCCTCTCGTCGATTTTTTCATTGTTTAGGAATGGCTCAGAGACTGCTGCTTTGTTTGATCAAAATTTTTTCAAAACTGTAAGGCACAACTGAGTGGACACCATTCGATAAATTCAGCTGGTTTTTGGTAAAATTTTAACGGCTGATGAGAGATTTTGGTCTGGTAGTGTCACCGTAAGGACGGCCCACGGCGCCTGACGGCAATCTGTGCTTCGAGGCAGCAGCGTCTCGCCGTTTCAAGTTGAAAACTTCCACATTTCAGGCTCTGTTGACCCAGGAAGTCGTCGGAGAAAAGAGAACTTTCAGAAGAAGTCGGCATGAGGAGTTTATTTGGACATTCCATTGTTAACGGACATTTTGTAATGAAAGAACGTGCGGGCAGAGTCGCATGTCGGGCCGGACCCGACCGCGGGGGGTCGCGACAGGAAAAACACCTCCGTTGGAAACCTTAACGGGCAAGTTGGAACATGCCCAAGCTGTTAAACAATTTCTCAGTTACTCACTTGTTGAAAGCCATCAAAAGCTGCCTGAATTTTACAAATGGTTTTCAACACGGAGGTGTTTTTCCTGTCGCGGCGCACACAGATTTGCCGAGTCGTCACGGAAACGACTCAGCGAATTTCCGCGCACGTCTTTCATTACAAAATGTCCTTAAACAGTGGAATGTCCGCATAAAGCCCTCATGCCGGCCTCTTCTGAATCTTATCTGTTCTCTCACGACATCCTGGGTGAATTAAGCCTTAAATTAGGATGTTTTCAGGTCGAAACAGGCCGACGACGACGCCTGGAAGTGCTGCACGACGTCCCGCTCTGTGGGAAGTCCTTACACCGACAGAAACACCCCATAATCTCTCATCAGCTGTTAAACTTTTCACCGAAAACCAGCTTAATTTCTCGAATAGTGTCCACTCGGATATTCCTCACAGGTCCAGAAAAAATTTTGATAAAGCAACACGCGCCGTCTCGAGCAGCGTGTGAAACAAAGGCATTCAGCCGAGAGGGCGGGACCACATCTCACTCAAGGCCTGCCCACAGGGAAATGACATCACCGACACGCGTGAAAAAACTCACGCATGCGCACGAGGGTTCAAGCATGATTGGTGTAATCGCACGTCATTCAAATCCATATAGTTAAAAAAAATAAATAAAAGGGTCGGTTTATTATCTAATAGACCTCGTATCTGATATTTTCACTTTATAAACTTCAGACATGACAATAATTTTAAATAACTTGTCTAAAATGAGTGGTTAAAATTTGAACCATAAGTTAAACATGTATGCCTCTGGATGACTTGGTGACATTGCGATTATATTAGTATGGTGTTAAAGGAAATTACTTTTTTTTTTTGGTCACCAGTTCTCCTTTGCTTACAGACGATACAGTGGTTTCTGATTGCAGAGGGTAGAACAACATGCCTATTAGGAAACTTTTAACAGGTAGGTCTCAACAGCTTTAACAGTTTTAAAAATGTTTTTCACTGTTCAGCTTAGTTTAGTACGTTATCAGTCTAAAAGTTATTGGACAGTAATTCATCGGAAGATAATTAGTCCGATGATGGTTTTTAAATTTATCTAAAAAGATAATCCAATAATGAAAACATTATCTTCGATAATTATCTGTTATCGGATTATCGGAAGTGTGCCCACCACTGCTTTTGTCAGCCGATCAGTGCAGTGTGACGGCGAACTACAGGGGCCGGTGATGAACACATTTAAGCAGCGGTGTAAGCAGCTCTCAGATGAATGGAGTCAGAGCTCCATCTACTGGACAAACAGTGCATTTTACATTGCCGACACAAACATTATTGTTGTGAAAAGTGTGATGACACGGACCCACAACAGGGGGCGTAAATGAATGGTCAATGGAAATACGAAGTAACAATTTAATGTTGTGAAATGTGCACAACGGATACAGATACAATTCAATACTACGGTCAATTATAAAGTTGGTGTCGTGTGGGCAGGCTCAAGGATAGGAGACGCCCGTCCAGAGAAGAGTCGGAACCCACACGATTTCCACCACCAATGGTTCTGGAACACCCCGGAGCCGCCAAGTCCTGAGTCCCCAGGTGGCCACCGTCTCCAGCTGTCAGATCAGGTACTGCTGGCAGGAAACAGATACAGTCAAGTGTGGGTGCGTGTGCACACACCCAGTAAAACAGTCAGCAGATTATTCCTGATGGAGGGAGAAAACACCACCTCCTTATTTCACTACTTCCTCCGGTTATCCGTGCAGACTCCACGTAACGAGCGTAAGAGTGAAGAGTGGAGAACGCCAACTCTTACCACTCCCTCCAACTCGGCAGTCAGTGGAGAAGCTGCAAACTCAAAAGGTACAAAAGCTACGAGCTCAGATGTGAAAGACGTCACAACTTAACTTTAGCTGAGTCAAAGATTACGGCTGAGTGTCTACCTGAATGGTTTAGACGATTTCTCGGCAGAGATGTGGTGTCTTCTCCCGGCCTTTATGGGTGAGGTGTGATGAAGGTGATGAGTGACAGCTGTCAATTCCAGTTCCTGGTGGCGACTGCGCCCTCTGGTGCCTGAAGCCCGCCTACAGGCAGGGCGCCCTCTGGCGTTGGGCCAGCAGTACCTCCTCTTCGGGCGGCCCACACAACAATTATTTCAGTAACTGTTCTGTTTATGAGAAATTATCAGTGTTCTATCGGCAACATTTCAGCCGATAGTGAGTACTTTGAAAAGGGCTTATATCGGCCGATAATATCGGCCGGCCGATATATCGGTCGGGCTGTAGAAGAGGTATTTAGAGAAAATACAGAGAATCACTGTGGATCCTGACAATATTTCCCACAGAAGTTCACCAGTTTGATCAATTTTGAGCTGTTAATGGGTACTGGCTTTAGCTGGTGGAAGTAAACTGTGACAGACTGGCACTCTTAGATTGTCATTAGTTTTACGTGATGGAATCCAGGGACAACCACAGACACCCTGAGGCCTCAGATCTGATATAGAAAAAATACACATATGTGAAATGTTGCTCTTATCATGTGTGTTCTTGCAGCTTGACTGCCAAAAGAAAGAAAGAAAGAAAGACATGATATACTGGGTTAATGTAACAGTTGAGAGGAGTCTCTGTCCTCAGAGCAATAAAGGAAAAGCACAGCAGTCCAAGGGTGTACTTCAGTCTTAAAAACCACATGACTAAATGTTCTCATAAGCCTCCTGGCATGACTCTGCTTAAAGTCAAAACTCACTGGCAACTCGGTGAACAGTGAGGAGGAGTAAGCACCAAATGAAGACCTGTATTATGGAAAAGTTATACCATACACAAATTAAGTTATAACTGTTGTCAAAATCTTCAATATCACACCAGAGGGCACCTAAATGCCTGGATCAGTCTGAAGGACATTAACCTCCCAAATATGACAATAGATATGTCCTAACACGTCTCTGCAGGAAGTCTGAATTTGCAACAAACTGCACCAAGTTGCACTCAATATGTAAAAACGGTGATAAAAATCACTAGTCTTGGTAAGTATAATGTATCCCTGACAGAAAAAAAAAAAAAAAATCTGGTGCCCTCTTCCACAAACCAAGCCACATGGAGCTTGAACACACAACACCAGATTGCCTGCACGTTCTATTCAGCAACTGCAACCGCAGAACATCAGCAGCAGAACAGCAGATGGGGTCCAGCAGTCACAGAAAAACAGTCAGACTACAACAGCCAGGGAACAGCAGTTGCAATAAAGCAGACACGAAAAGTGGCCAAAATACAGCAGCCACAGTATGGCAGGCGCACAGTCTTACAATGTTGGGTTATGGTTAACTTGTGCGCAAACTGTGTTCATTTTGGATTTAAGATCTTTGTGTAATTACATCTGTAAACCTCAGTGACACGTGAAAAACCGCACTGATGACAGAACATATTTGTAGTGTTATTAAAAATTTACATATCTTTCGTGTACACCACCTTTGGCTTAAGCATTAGACAGTGGGGCTATGTAGTTATAAGACAGACTGACAAAATAAAATCTGACTGATAAATAGACTACGGTATGTGTGCAGGTGCCTCTTTGCATCACAGTATCAACAATGATATGTTGTCTTTGGGAGTGCTGTTCAAATGTTCAAAGTGCAGCAGGGGCCCAATAAAACAGGCCGCAGTGCCGCATGTGAACACAAACATTTCTCTGGAAAATCAAACATCTGGACTGTACGTATATGTAAAAACAGACTGTCAAAATGACAAAGTAAACATGTACATCACATTCTTTGTCATATTAATATTCGTTTGATGATTTATTTGATGCGGCCACGAATAGAGTCAGGAACCGAGACTCATACAAACCTGTCAGGACACATTAATAAAAATAAAAAAAACCCACATAGCCTGAAAGAAAATGCAAACTTCATACAACCCCAATTCCAATGAAGTTGCAACGTTGTGTAAAATGTAAATAAAAACAGAATACAATGATGTGCAAATCCTCTTCAACCTATATTCAATTGAATACACCACGAAGACAAGATATTTAATGTTCAAACCGATAAACTTCATTGTTTTCGTACAAATACGAGGTCTGTTAGAAAAGTATCCGACCTTTTTATTTTTTCCAAAAACCTGATGGATTTGAATCACGTGTGCTTGCATGAGCCAACCTTGAACCTTCGTGCGCATGCGTGAATTTTTTTCACGCCTGTCGATTGCGTCATTTCCTGGTAAGCAGCCTTTGTGTGAGGTGTGTGTCGTGCGCTTGCGTTTTTTCATTCCAAGGAAAAAGACGAAACAACTGGAGCAGCGCGACTGCATCAGATTTTGCCAGAAACTGGGCGACAGCCAGGTGGAAACCATCCAGATTATTCAGACGGCTTTCAGTGACAATCCTATAGGCATCACACAGATTAAGGAGCGGTACAACTGGTTTAAAGACGGCCGCACAACGGTGGAGAGCGAGCAGTACTCCGGGCGGCCATCAACATGCTGAAATGACCAGATCATTTCCAAAGTGAACGCTTTGGTGATGCGGACCGTCGTGTGACTATCCGAGAAATTGCGGAAGAGGTGGACATCAGCACTTTTTTGGCACATTCCACTGTGACAGAAGATTTGGCCATGAAAAGAGCTGTAGCGAAATACATGCCGATGGCTTCGCATGAAGCTGCTGACGGAGCAAAAGCGCCTTCGTGTTGAAGCCTCACAGGACATGTTGTGACATGCTCACCTCTTCCACAATTTCTCGGTTAAGCCGTGGTCACAACCCGCCGTACTTGCACGTGCGTGCAGTCTACTTGCAAAAACGTGAGCTAAATTTGGAGATCCGTACATCGTAAGTACTGCCTCAGTACGAATTTAGGAGCATGCATACACACGCAGACACGTCGTAAAGGTTTTAGTGCATGCAGAACTTTCGCTGCGGTATGGCTGCGGATTCACCAGCAGTACAGATGACGCACGTTGTGAGTACTGCCTCAGTACGGATTCAAAGCAGCACATTTTCGTTCAATTACTATTGAATTAACCAAATCTGTACATAGGCAGTACGGATTATGGCACTCACCACATACTATGGAGGCCGACAGACTTGCATGAACGACGCAGCTTCTCACTTGAACTTGGACTTTATTTCCAAACGTCAGCAACACAGACACTCCACAACTTCAGTCTGATAACTAGCTGTAACTTTTCGAGGCAAGTAAACACTAGTACAACTGACCGCTGCAGGCTGGACGTGCTCATGCATTGCCGATGCTGAAAAACACCTGCCGCTCCGGTCCGCTCATAAAAAAGAAAAGCCGACCCCCCCAACACACACACTGCTTTATTGTCAACTCTCTTTATCGTTACACTCCTAGAGACGTGCGTTGAATGTACTCCCTCCCTCCTCTTGCTACTACCTCCGTACGTTTTCACAAAAACGTAGTGGCCGTGGCATCCGCAGAAAACGTACAGCGAAAAAAAAAACGCACGGTGGGTTGTGACCGGCGCTATAGTCACACGACTGAAAAGCCACCGAAAGCCGTCTGAATCTTCCGAATGGTGGAAGAGGTGGGCATCATTTTTTGGAGTCCAGCATGTCCTGTGAGACTTCAACACGTGGCGCTTTTGCTCCGTCAGCAGCTTCGTGCCGAAGCCATCGGCATGAATTTGGCTGCAGCTCTTTTCATGGCCAAATCTTCTGTCACAGTGGAATGTGCCAAAAAAGTGCTGATGTCCACCTCTTCCGCAATTTCTCGGATAGTCACACGACGGTCCCGCATCACCACAGCGTTCACTTTGGAAATGATCTGGTCATTTCAGCATGTTGATGGCCGCCCGGAGCCCGGCTCACTCTCCACCGTTGTGCGGCTGTCTTTAAACTGGTTGTACCGCTCCTTAATCTGTGTGATGCCCATGGGATCGTCACCGAAAGCCGTCTGAATAATCCGAATGGTTTCCACCTGGCTGTCACCCAGTTTCTGGCAAAATTTGATGCAGTTCCGTCTTTTTGCTTGGAATGAAAAAACGCAGAGCACACGACACACACCTCACACAAAGGCTGCTTACCAGGAAATGACGCAATCGACAGGCGTGAAAAAATTCACGCATGCGCACGAAGGTTCAAGGTTGGCTCATGCAAGCACACGTGATTCAAATCCATCAGGTTTTTGAAAAAAATAAAAAGGTCGGATACTTTTCTAACTGACCTTGTATTTGCTCATTTTGAAATGGATGCCTGCAACACGTTTCAAAAAAGCTGGGACAGTGGCATGTTTACCACTGTGTTACATCACCTTTCCTTCTAACAACACTCAATAAGTGTTTGGGAACTGAGGACACTAATTGTTGAAGCTTTGTAGGTGGAATTCTTTCCTATTCTTGCTTGAGGTACAACTTCAGTTGTTCAACAGTTCCGGGTCTCTGTTGTCATATTACGCGCTTCATAATGCGCCACACATTTTCAATGGGCGACAGGTCTGGACTGTAGGCAGGCCAGTTTAGTACCTGCACTCTTTTACTATGAAGCCACGCTGTTGTAACAAGTGTAGAATATGGCTTGGCATTGTCTTGCTGAAATATGCAGGGACGTCCCTGAAAACGACGTTGCTTGGATGGCAGCATGTGTTGCTCCAAAACCTGGATGTACCCTTCAGCATTGATGGTGCCATCACAGTTGCCCATGCCATGGGCACTAACACACCCCCATACCATCACAGATGCTGGCTTTTGAACTTTGCGCTGGTAACAATCTGGATGGTAGTCTTCCTCTTTTGTCCGGAGGACACGACGTCAATTTGAGACTATTTGAGATGTGGACTCATCAGACCACAGCACACCTTTCCACTTTGCGTCTGTCCATTTCAAATAAGCTCAGGCCCAGAGAAGGCGGTGGCGTTTCTGGATGTTGTTGATGTATGGCTTTCGCTTTGCATGGTAGAGTTTTAACTTGCACGTGTAGATGTAGCGACAAACTGTGCTAACTGGCAATCCTTTTCTGAAGTGTTCCTGAGCCCACACTGTAAGATTCTTTACACAATGATGCTGGTTTTTAATGCAGTGCCGCCTGAGGGATCGAAGGTCACGGGCATTCAATGCTGGTTTTCGGCCTTGCTGATTACATGTGGAAAATTCTCCAGAGTCTCTGAATCTTCTGATTATATTATGGACTGTAGATGATGGAATCCCTAGATTTCTTGCAGTTGAATGTTGAAAGACATTGCTCTTAAACTGTTGGACTATTTTTTTTCATGAAGTTGTTCACAAAGTGGTGATCCTCGCCCCATCTTTACTTGTGAACAGCTGAGCCTTTTGGGAATGCTCCTTTTATACCCAATCATGACACTCACCTGTTTCCAATTAACTTGTTCACCTGTGAAATGTTCCAAACAGTTGTTGTTTGAGAATTCATCAACTTTCCCAGTCTTTTGTTGCCACTGTCCCAACTTTTTTGAAACATGTTGCAGGCATCCATTTCAAAATGAGCAAATATCTGCACAAAAACAATAAAGTTTATCAGTTTGAACATTAAATATCTTGTCTGTGTGGTGTATTCAATCTGTCTCCCAAAATTAGTGGTCACTCTTTGACCTAATTATTCATAACTCCATGGCTTAATATAGTTAAACTGACGATTTATATAACCACCCCTTCCCCTAACCCACACACACACACACACACACACACACACACACACACACACACACACACACACACACACACACACACACACACACACACACATGCACGCACGCGGCCCCACAGATGTCATGAACAGGTTGTAAACACATTCATCTTCATTTGTGGTCTAAAGTTTACATGGGTGTCAGTGGGAAGTGAGCATAAAGTGTATATCAATTCATTTCAATTAAGCCTTTATTGCCGTTGTATACTGCCTACACCGAAACTGCACATCTTCCATGGTGCTACAAAATATATATAGGCTACTGGACACACCCTTCATGACATCACTGACAGGTTTTCTGAAGAGATCTGGAACAGCCATTTTGACGGCGAAAAAAAGTGCTACTCTGTGCGTCGCCGTTACAGCCAGACCATAAATGGGTACAGTGGTAAAGCATAGGTAAGACTGTGCGTGACATGGGTGGGGGTGGGGGGGCGAATAAAGCCCTAACACACGCCCCTATCTCAGGGTTACTGAACTAACAAGCTAAAAGGCTAACCTTAGTTTGGGGTGCTATTAAAACATATTTTGGGGGGACAGAGTGGTGGTTTTCATAAAAAGTGGCTTGTCTCCAAGTATTAAAAAAATATGACACCCCCCCACCTGTACTTCCTCAGTGGTGGTTTTATATTTGGCTGCTTGAGAGCTTGCTGCATGTAAGTGACTTACTTTGACTTAATTTTCAAGGTCGGTGCTACATCACTTCGGCAAACTGGCCAATCTGAAGGCGAGAATTTGTGCTTCCGTGACTGGCCGCTCGGTGAAAACACGCTCGGTCTGTATGCTGTTTTATTGAAATCAGCCTGTTTTTATTGTCTCTAACTTGCTTATAACGGCCAGGTGACAGAACAATCAGATTTATACACCAAGCTCACCTGAAATGAACCATTTTACATTTAACTGACCTTATTGATGAGTCTTACCCATTTGAAAAGTGACCAAATTACATGTATTTGTTCAGCGATGTTTTCACCAAGAAAACCTGCCCCTGCAGGTTAAATGCCCGGATGACTCCCTTGAGAATTGTTGGTTGCTGCTTCGTTACCGGCTATACTAAAATACACTCAACAAAAATATAAACGCAACACTTTTGGTTTTGTTCCCATTTTGTATGAGATGAACTCAAAGATCTAAAACTTTTTCCACATACACAATATCACCATTTCCCTCAAATATTGTTCACAAACCAGTCTAAATCCGTGATAGTGAGCACTTCTCCTTTGCTGAGATAATCCATCCCACCTCACAGGTGTGCCATATCAAGATGCTGATTAGACACCATGATTAGTGCACAGGTGTGCCTTAGACTGCCCACAATAAAAGGCCACTCTGAAAGGTGCAGTTTTATCACACAGCACAATGCCACAGATGTCGCAAGATTTGAGGGAGCGTGCAATTGGCATGCTGACAGCAGGAATGTCAACCAGAGCTGCTGCTCGTGTATTGAATGTTCATTTCTCTACCATAAGCCGTCTCCAAAGGCGTTTCAGAGAATCTGGCAGTACATCCAACCAGCCTCACAACCGCAGACCACGTGTAACCACACCAGCCCAGGACCTCCACATCCAGCATGTTCACATCCAAGATCGTCATGAGACCAGCCACTCGGACAGAAGCTGAAACAATCGGTTTGCATAACCAAAGACTTTGTGCACAAACTGTCAGAAACCGTCTCAGGGAAGCTCATCTGCATGCTCGTTGTCCTCATCGGGGTCTCGACCTGACTCCAGTTCGTCGTCGCAACCGACTTGAGTGGGTAAATGCTCACATTCGCTGGCGTTTGGCACGCTGGAGAGGTGTTCTCTTCACGGATGAATCCCGGTTCACACTGTTCAGGGCAGATGGCAGACAGCGTGTGTGGCATTGTGTGGGTGAGCGGTTTTCTGATGTCAATGTTGTGGATCGAGTGGCCCATGGTGGCGGTGGGGTTATGGTATGAGCAGGCGTCTATTATGGATGAAGAACACAGGTGCATTTTATTGATGGCATTTTGAATGCAGAGAGATACCGTGACGAGATCCTGAGGCCCATTGTTGTGCCATACATCCAAGAACATCACCTCATGTTGCAGCAGGATAATGCACGGCCCCATGTTACAAGGATCTGTATACAATTCTTGGAAGCTGAAAATGTCCCAGTTCTTGCATGGCCGGCATACTCACCGGACATGTCACCCATTGAGCATGTTTGGGATTCTCTGGACCGGCGTATACGACAGCGTGTACCAGTTCCTGCCAATATCCAGCAACTTCGCACAGCCATTGAAGAGGAGTGGACCAACATTCCACAGGCCACAATTGACAACCTGATCAACTCTACGCGAAGGAGATGTGTTGCACTGCATGAGGCAAATGGTGGTCACACCAGATACTGACTGGTATCCCCCCCCAATAAAACAAAACTGCACCTTTCAGAGTGGCCTTTTATTGTGGACAGTCTAAGGCACACCTGTGCACTAATCATGGTGTCTAATCAGCATCTTGATATGGCACACCTGTGAGGTGGGATGGATTATCTCAGCAAAGGAGAAGTGCTCACTATCACAGATTTAGACTGGTTTGTGAACAGTATTTGAGGGAAATGGAGATATTGTGTATGTGGAAAAAGTTTTAGATCTTTGAGTTCATCTCATACAAAATGGGAGCAAAACAAAAAGTGTTGCGTTTATATTTTTGTTGAGTGTATGAAATGGAGCCTAATAATCACAAAATGAGGATAAGAAGTAACGAAACGGAGCAGACGGACTCACACTGACTCCAAATATGATTAAATATGATTCAATTTATTACTTTTATTTAATTATTTTTAAACAAAATGGGGACTGATAATAACGAAACGGGGGTAAAACGTAACTAAATGAAGCAGACAGACCCAGACTGACTCCAAATATGATTAAATATGATTAAATTAATTACTTTTATTTAATAATTTTTAAGTGAAATGGCGCAAAATGGGGACTGATAATAACGAAACGGGGGTAAAACGTAACGAAATGGAGCAGACAGACCCAGACTGACTCCAAATATGATTAAATATGATTAAATTAATTACTTTTATTTAATTATTTTTAAACTAAATGGGGACTGATAATAACAAAAACGGGTAAAACATAACGAAATGGAGCAGACGGACCCAGACTGACTCCAAATATAATTAAATATGATTCAATTAATTACTATTATTTAATAATTTTTAAGCGAAATGGCGCAAAATGGGGACTGATAATAACAAAATGGGGGTAAAACGTAACGAAATCGAGCAGACGGACCCAGACTGACTCCAAATATGATCAAATATGATTCAATTAATTTCTTTTATTTAATTATTTTTAAACAAAATGGGGACTGATAATAAAAAAACAGGGGTAAAACATAACGAAATGGAGCAGACGGACCCAGACTGACTCCAAATATAATTAAATATGATTTTTTTAAATTGAGGATTTATTTCATTCATTTAAAAGAAAAACAGAAAAGCAAAATTAACAAAACATTACAAACCATTGAATGAAAAGGAGCAGTTTGGAAGAACAAGTCTTACATATTCTGCCCCTTTTTTTTACAATACAATCTTGCAAAGCATCATCAATCAACATCATTGCATTTCTATGACTATGTCACATGCCACCGACTTCTTTCCTAATTTTAACCATTATTTAAAAGACTACATCCCTAACAGATTACATTTTAAACTTCAAACATTCTAAACATTATTAACAGATTACATTTTTGGCTTTGTCACAGCCCACTGACTTATTTCATAGTTTCATACTTACAAAATACATCAAGTTTAATACGTTTTTAAAATAATTTATGCGACCTTGATTCTTTGATTTCTTTGTTGAGGTTGTTCCATAATTTTACACCATTCACTGCAATACTCTGTTCCTTTATCTTGGTTCTGAATCTTGGTTTTTAAAGACTTCTATGCCCTTCAAATTATAACTACTTACTGTTTTTTTCAAACAGATTTTGAATGTTTATTGGTAAGGTATTGTTATTTGCTTGGTACATTATTTGTAGTAATTTCAAATCAACTAAATCATGAAATTTAAGTACCCTATACTTAATGAACAATGGATTAGATGGATCTCTAAATCGACTGTTGCCAGTCACTTTTAAAGCTCTTTTCTGCAAAATAAATAAAGGTTGTGTATAAGTTGTACATGTTGATCCCCAGATTTCTACACAATAAGTCAAATATGGAACAATCAATGAATTGCACAATGTTAATAATCCATAACTTTTTAATTAATATTTAACTTTATGCAAAACAGCAATGGCTTTCGCTATCTTTCCTTTTATGTAATTTATGTGTGACTTCCATGTAAAATCTTCATCAATCATACTCCTAAAAATTTCGTTTCTTTTACCCTTTGAATGTCCATTCCATCTATTTTTAATGACACATCATTTTTTTTAACGCTGTCATTAAACAATATGAAATTTGTTTTATTAAGATTAAGTGACAATCTGTTTATATCAAACCAATATTTCACTTTTTCCAACTCTGTATTTATCACTTGTGCTACTTCCTGTATATCTGATCCAGAGTAAAATAATGTTGTATCATCAGCAAATAAAATGCTACCAAGTACATTAGATATATTCACAAAATCATTGATATACAAAATAAACAGTTTGGGTCCAAGTACCGACCCTTGTGGTATTCCACACATAATATTACACAATTCTGAATTAGTATTATTTATCTGAACAAACTGTTTTCTATTTTCTAAGTAGCTTTTTACCCACTGATGTGCAATCCCTCTTATTCCGTATTGTTGTAACTTGTGAAGCAATCTTGAATGATCGATAACATCAAAAGCTTTTTTCAAGTCAATAAAAACACTTACCATATAATCCTTATTATCTATTGCTGTTGATATTTTCTCTGTTAATTCCATAATTGCCATAGCTGTCGAATGTTTTATTCTAAATCCATACTGAGCATTATTTAAAATATGATGTTTCTCAATAAATTTATCCAACCTTGTCACAAAAACCTTTTCCATAATTTTAGAAATCTGTGGAAGCAATGACACTGGCCTGTAATTTGAAACGTTATGTTTGTCTCCATTTTTATATAATGGGACTACCTTGGCAATTTTCATTTCATCTGGGAAAATTCCTGTTGACAGAGACAGATTACAAATGTAAGTGAATGGTTCAATAACAGTTTCTATTAAATATGATTCAATTAATTACTATTATTTAATGATTTTTAAGCGAAATGGCGCAAAATGGGGACTGATAACGAAACGGGGGTAAAACGTAACGAAATGGAGCAGACAGACCCAGACTGACTCCAAATATGATTCAATTAATTACTTTTATTTAATTATTTTTAAGCAAAACGGGGATATAATAACGAAATGGGGGTTAAACGTAGCGAAATGGAGCAGACTGACTCCAAATATGATTCAATTAAGTACTTTTATTTATTTTTTAGCTAAATGGGATGAAATGGGGGTAAAACTTAAGGAAATGGAGCAGACTGACCCACTGATTGAAGTTTCATCTCTCGAACGCCAGATGGTGCACCTGCCCCTACTACATGTACTGAGCGCTAAAGGTGGGTGATACCGGGAATTTTGGTATTGATCCAATACCAAGTAAATACAGGCTCAGTATCACCGATATCGACACTGATACCGATACTTTTGCATATTTAAGCTTCATAGATCCAAAGGATCCAAAAGACATAGGATAGAATTTTGCCAAACATTGTACGTGACAACAAAATACTTTATTATCACAATCAACATTTTTGTTTAAAAAAAAAAAAAATATATCACTCAACAACTTAAAACAAGAGGGCTGACAAACCACAATACAAGGGTGCGCTGCTCCGTGTTGTGTGACAGCGCAGCGCTGCTCTTACAGAGAGTAGACTTTGATGAATCTGCGTGCGCAGCAGTCAGTGCGTACGGGAGAGAAAAAAAAGCTTGAGTATCGATCTTTTTACACGAGGACTGTTCAATATCAATACCAGCGCTGGTATCGATATTAGGATCGACCCGCCCACCTCTACTGAGCGTATCTTACACAAAAAAGCTAAACAATTAAATAAAAGTAATTATTTGAAGTCAATCTGGTTCACGCTGCTCCATTTCATCACATTTTACCCCCATTTCGTGATTATCAGTCCCCACTGCGTATTTTAGTATGGCCCCTTAGTTACTACTGTACCGGTCTCCCCTATTACACCTCGCCAGTAAGCGCTGCCTCTTAAAACCAAACAGCGCCCAAGAAGCTCCAATTAATCTGCTCAAATGATAAAAGTGAGTTTTAAAGTCGGAAACTGTAATGTTTTGTTAATTTCTGCCTGTCTTAACAAAAATCTTAAGCCTGTATGAAGCAATAGTGCGTTTACAAAAACTCCGGTCGCTGCTTTGATTAAGGTATTTGGTTTTGAAAGTCTTATCAGAGTATTGATTAGGCTCTGGCGTGAAGCCTACCTTTAACGGAGCCGCACAGTGTTTGCGGCTGGCGCTCGCGCACTGCACGTCACAGTCCGGTTTACACTCCACCATACAAATCTGTTCCCGTGAAGCGTCACTCGGCCACCTGGACGCAGACTTGGACGGAGTTCCCGGAGACTTCGATGAGAACATGTTCCAGTTGCTCCTTGCCGCCACTTTTTTCCCCCTGTCGTCCGTCAGAAAGTCGGAGGGCAAAAGTCCGCTGCGGCACTACCGCTGGGCGCGCGCCCGCACCTCACGCGCCACAAGTGAAAATGGTCTATCTTTGACCCACGCGGACTTATTCTCAATTATTTTGGGGTAGAATCCCGTTTTTTTTTTTGCATCAAGGAAAAGTTAAAGCTCTTGTGTGCAGTCTATTAACCGCTGCATCTTGGGCTCCGTTATCACTTGATAAGTTTTTATTCGTTCACTTCAGTCACGTGACTTTCTGCACAGATGCCAGAAGTACGCAAATGCGCAATAAAGCACAGTGGAACGAACAAAACTCCCAAAATGTATTGAAACGAGCCACGTGGGCGGAGAAACGATAAGGTGTGAGGGTGGTGGTGCAACTTTAACTCGATCAAACAATACAAGTTTTATTTTGTATTGCGTAGGGATAAAAAGTTCTTGTTTCTTCTGTAGCATTTTTTCCCCATTGGCTACTAAATGTTAAATCCAATTATGGGGAGTTAAACTGCAATAAATGCACGTTTCCATTCTAAACAGTGATAAATGAAGCTCATCAACTCAGAGTACGTTTATACCGTGACAGAGTGCATTCATCTTCAGCCACTTATCCGGCCCAGGTTGCTGTGGCCGCAGCACAAGTAAGCACCTCTTCCTATAGTGCAGTGGACAACTGAAAAAAAAATGCTTCAAATGGTGATGCAAGCACCAAATTTGGCACACATACTCCTTAGAAATTACTTTTAAAAATTCCAGGTACCCACGTGAACTTTCAGTAGGCGGCCAAGGAGTCAATTGAAGTATTACACAGGGGTCAAAATTTAAAAATGCTCCAATCAAATTGAAAGGTATTCCATATTATTTGTCTGATCATAAAGATTCCAAAAAGGTATAGTTTGGACTATCTGTGAATGAATGGTCTGGAGTTATGGGGTAAAAACAGCAAGAACACTGAGAAAGATCAATTTCAGTTTGTACAGGGGTCAAAAGTTAAAGTTGCTCCAGTTTTGGTAAAAAGTGGTGCAAATTACTGGTTGAGCTAATAGGAATAATAAATGGAATAGTTTTGACTGTGTTGCGTGCTTGGTTTGCAAAGTAAAGGTTAAACAATATCAGCATCCACTGGATTCTATGACATGTGACATATGCTACCCTGTAACATGATAACTAAGCATGATACATGATGCAAACTATTCCTTTTTAAAACCGTATTCACCCAACTAATAATTTGCATCACTTTTTACCAAAATTGGAGCAACTTTAACTTTTGATCCCTGTACAAATTGAAATTGACCTTTGTCACTGTTCTTGCTGTTTTTACCCCATAACTCCAGAACATTCATTCACAGATAGTCCAAACTATATGTTTTTGGAATCTTTATGATCAGACAAATAATATGGAATACGTTTCAATATGATTGGAGCATTTTTAAATTTTGACCCCTGTGTAATACTTCAATTGACCCCTTCTTGGCCGCTTATTTAAAGTTCACATGGGTACCCGGCTTTTTTAAAAGAGTAACATCTAAGGAGTATGTGTGCCAAATTTGGTGCTTGCATCACCATTTGAAGGATCCCTCAGTAAATATTCATTTATCTGCTGCACTACGCTTCCCTAACCTTGGCCAAGTCCTGTAACTCAGGGGAATCCCAAGGCATTCCCAAGCCAGCTGGGAAATTAAATTTCTCCAGCACATCCTGGGTCTTCCCCAGAGCCTTTTCCTGGTTGGATGTGCTTGGAAGACTTCACTTTGGAGATGACCAGGAGGCATCCTCACCAGGTGTTCAAACCAACTCAGCTGGCTTCTTTCAATGTAAAGCAGCAACAGCTCTACTCCGAGTCCCTCCCGGATAGTCGAGCTTCTCACCCTGTCCAGGAGTGTGTAAGCCAAGATACTCAACGGAGGAATCTCATTTCTGATGGTTGGATCTGTGATTTTCCAGTCATTACCCAAAATTCATATAGGCGAGGATAGGAACATAAATCGACAGACAAATTGAGTGTCTCCTCTTCTGGCTCAGCTCCTTCTTCACCACGATGGTCTGGTAGTGTCCGTAAAACATCACACGCTGCCCCAATTCATCTATCGATCTCACACTCCAACTTACCCTCACTAGTGAACAAGACAGATACTAAACTCCTCCACTTGGGGCAGTAACTCTCTCTTGACCCAGAGGGAACAATCAGTTTTCCAACAGAGAACCCTGGTCTCAGATTTGGAGGTGCCGATTCTCATCCCAGGTGCTTCATACTGTGCTTCAAACCTGCTCAGTGTGCACTGGAGGTCACAGCCTGATGAAGCCAACAGAACCACATCATCTGCAAAAAGCAGAGATGCAACTGTGAGGTCACCAAACTGTACACCCTCTGGTCCCTGACTGCGCCTTGAAATCCTGACCATGAACATCACAAACAGGATTGGTGACAGAGTTGATATAACACCATTTTGAATGGGACGGATGCACTTAATGAAAAATCAGTTCCACTCTATAAAATGTACTGTGCGAGGGGTTATGCTAAAATTCCATGTGTTGTTAACAGCATAGGGCTTAGAAAGTAAAGATATAGTACACCAGTCTATCCCAGCCAGCTAGCTTGTGCTGACAATAATAAAAAGAAACAATAAATATCATGACTTTATAATTCAACAAATTAAAAAGGCCTCTAGTAAATCCTTCTCTCCTAAAAGTAACCAATTTATCTATCGCAGTCTTGGTATGTGAAGAAAATTTTCAAGATTTGAGCATAAATCCTGACAGCTGCTCCCTTTTCACATCACCACAGCAGATCTGGCACAAATTTTACAGCAGATGCCCTTCCTGACACAACTCCATAATACATGGAGAATAGGTCTGGTCTGCAGAAATCTACCCACGGGTCGACAGTTCATGCAGCTTGAAACCACATGAGGCTGCAGATTGGTGTAGCGTCATGATGTCATCCCAAGATAATGTGAGAGTGTAATCAATCCCCCATGCCGACAAAAAAAAAAAAAAAAAAAAAAAATCCAAATGCTAGGTATCCCAATGTCAACTGTTAAAACTGCTGCCTCCAGAAAATGACTGTGCACACATCAAATTTACAAAAAAAAAAAAGAAAACATTTTACTAATTGTACTCAAAGGAAAACGTGACTGTTGCTGATCATGAACAAAATGATGACAGAGCATATGTATTCAAAACATTACAAAGAAATGTTTGAAATGTTAACTGAAGACCAACGCATAACACAGTAAGTGAATAAAAAACATAAAATAAAAATCCACACATCCTGTCATCTGTAGTATCTAAAAATGCTTCTTTTAACAAATGAGCTAATATGCAATTTGATTGAGATGACAGGTTGACTTATCTTGATTATTTGACATATTAGTGTCATTTTCCCCTGATAGATTGCTGGAGTGATGCTACAACACCTATGTGAGAGACAGCAACCAGAGCCTCTCTCTCTCTCAAAAAAGACAGAAGCAGAGCAGCCACTGTGGTTAGGTGGGGGGGATTCCTACCCGCATGGTAGCATTCCTCACTTGTTTTGGGAAATATCTTCCGATATTTCAAATATTTTCAGACTGTGAAACAAAATGAAATACTGTTTTTGCAGCACTGATCAGTCCGGCCCTTTCAGTCAAAGCAGTAAAATCTCATGTGTAAAAGCAAAAGGAAAAACCTAACATCTAACTGCCAAAGCTATTCAGCGTTGTCGATCCCAGCGCCAGATCGAAGCATCGTCACACACGGCTATTAAAATGCTGCTGTCACGGCTGAAGCTGGTCTGCCTGATGGCCGAGGTGCATTTGGGGAGGGTCAACGTAGTGCACCTGCAACACAGAGGGAAAATGAATGTATCAAACAATAATACAAACCCAGGAACACTTATAACATGACAATCACCTTGTGTACTAAGTTCTTATAGTGTAAAGTCAAAATGAATATTAATGTTGTTGTCAAACATATTTTTCACAGATCAACAGCCACAAAAATACAGTTGTATGCAAAAGTTTGGGCACCCCTGATAATTTCCATGATTTTCTTTTATAAATCAGTGGTTGTCTGGATCAAATATTTCAGTTAAATATTTCATGCACCCCAACAACAAAAAAATACATCAATATTTAGCAGATCCTCCTTTTGCAGAAATAACAGCCTCTAAACGCTTCCTATAGCTTCCAATGAGAGTCTGGATTCTGGTTGAAGGTATTTTACCATTCTTCTTTACAAAGCATCACAGGTTTACTGGTTTCCGGGCACGGACAGCCCGCTTAAAATCATGTTATTGTTTCTATTATGTAACAGAAACAATAACCCCACCACCAAGTTAAAACAAGCCACCTCCCCACCTTCTGTGCACTTTACAGTGATGCCTCACATTCACTCATACACCACACAAGGCTCTCAGAACACACCGGGAGCAACTTGGGGATTTTCCAGTTTGACAGAGGTCGCAAGCAAACCACTTTAACCACTTGACCATCGCCTTAAAAATGAAGTCTGTTATCCCGAAACCAATTTTGACCTATTCTTTTCCTACTTTCTTTTCTTCTTTTTAGGGGGCTAAATGACACAATCCAGCAAAAGTATTCATGGCCAACAAAAATGTAGTGTGGCCATCCCAACTACAACCAGGTAGAGGTCAATGAAGGATTACACAGAGGTCAACATTTAAATATGGTCCAATCATATACCACCATATTTTCTGATCATAAGGTCACCCCCCCAAAGTATAGTTTGGACTATCTGTGACTGTTATCAAATTCTATTTATTAATCCTCAAACAATATATGGATCTTTTTTCAAACCAAAACTGGAGCAAATTTACCTTTTGATCCTTGCACAAACTGAAAATGACTTTTGTCACCATTTCTGCTCTTTTTTTAAACTATATAATTACATAACATTTATTCAGAGTGTCCAAAGGTGTCCTGAATAACATTTACACATCGAACACTATTTTATGAGGAAGGATTAACTGATGCATCAACAATCTATACACAGGGTGAAGAAACACTCCCTCTGTTTGTTGTTGCCTGAGCTTCTCTGCCGTTTACATTCCTCAGTCTGAGACTTTACAAGAACTAGAATCAACACAGGACTAGTTTTTCCTAGATGGAGCGCTCCAATTTGACGTTTCTTCACCTCGATGCGTAAGTAACATTTCTGTTTTGTGATATTAGTAACTAGGATACTGCTAAAACGTGTGTACTTTCAGTTGCTACTACAATGTTATTTTATGTTTAGACATTTTAAGAGAGGTGGCGATTCAATTGGGGACCGCAGTCTCGTTTGAGGACAGGAGATAAAGGAGTAAAATATTTGTGGAAATGCATTGCAGTTTATGACCCAGAGCACAAATGTGTCAAGGCAGTTTTGCAGGCGAGAGAACGGAGCTACTCTGTTTAGCTGTGTAGACTAATACTTACCGACACAACGTCTCCCATCTTTTCTTCTCCACTGGGAACCAAAAGAACAACCCCCCCCCCAAAAACCATTTTCTTGACTGCTTTGGTGATTGCAGCCGAAAACAAAAAAGTTCACCATTTTTTTGTGTGAAATTTTGTGTGAAATGTTAATCAGTTTGCCATTTGAGACGGTGTACCGCCTATTTCAAACAAGACGTCTCAGCTGTGCATCGTGGCACCATTTCTGAACGACTGTGTCTCATGCATGTGGTGCGTAAAGCTACCCCGTGTAATTCAACCTGTTTTAAGCAGATGTGTAATTTGTGCACGAGACACTTAGGTGTTGAAGATCATTTAAAAATTGTCAAACACAAATTCGAAGTTTAATTATGAGATTCATGACACCAAATAAGTCTTGACTTCAGAGATGAGTGAACCAACATTCTTCATTAGTGGATTCTGCTGAGGGTGTGTTGATGCAGGGGATTAAACTCTCACTGAACAAAATCTCTTCCTGAACTTACTTGGCTTTGTGTGGATCTTCTACTTCAAGGTCCCAAACATACAACTTGCCCACTTGGTTTCCCAGAGCCAACATCTGAAAAATCATGTAAACAGAAGACACAAATTCACACAAAGAGTTAAAGACAATGCAGAGATGCAACCCTTTGAACTTTGTAGAATTACATGCACTGTAAGAATTTACTATAACATCTTTGGCTGAAGATGTTGTGATTCTTCTTGGGAGTGATGAGGAAGAACAGGATTGGGAATAAACATAACAGAAGGACAGTTCAGGTGGGACGGTTTGGAGAAAAAGTCAGAGGCAAGATTGAGATGGTTTGGACATGTGCAGAGGAGGGACCCAGGGTATATAAGGAGTAGGATGCTGAGAATGGAGCCACCAGGCAGGAGGAGAAAAGGGAGGCCAAAGAGGAGGTTTATGGATGTCCTGAGGGAGAACATGCAAGTAGTTGGTGTGACAGAGGAAGTTAGAGAGGACAGGGCGAGATGGAAACGACTGATCTGCTGTGGAAACCCCTAACGGAAGAAGTTATCAATGATGAGGTGTACAAACATCTACAAACCCAATTTTGAAGATAAAAGACAGGAAGTAACGCTCAGGTCTGTTTCAATTCAACCGTTATTTCAGCAATAAAAAAGAAAAACAGTATAAAGCCACATAAATTAATCCTTCAAATGGAAACACCTCACATATTTGCTGGTATTTTCTCTAAGTTAATTGTATTTTTTTTTTGCCAAGTACTTTTTGGTTTTCTTTGGTTTGTTAATACTCCTTTCATGATCAACACTTAAGGTTGTTTAAAATTAGTAATTTTGAAATGTTAATGTTGCACAACATGAAGGAGTTAAAAACTACTTTTCTAACATTGAGCTAAGGTCTGACAACATGTGCTGGTGCCACATATTGCCACACCAAGGAAACATGTTGGGTTCTGAACAGCAACCACCAAGCTATGCAATGGCTCATCCCCACCTCCATCTGGAACATGGACATCCCTATGACCGTCTTCAGTTTGTGGGTCCTCAACACTGAGGCACCTGCGTGCTGGATTGTGCCCAAAGAAATACAGGACATGTCCAAAATGTCATAGCTGGTGTTCTTTCACAATGCAGGTGATACTCCTCATAAGATAAGATAAAATAAGATAAGATTAACTTTATTTATCCCGAAGGAAAATATTTTGCATCAAAGTCTCCCTAATTAACTGCTCATTTGACACAAAGTCATTCCAGAGGTAACCAAGGATCCTCCATAGAGTCCTGATACCAAAGATATTCAGTTATCTCTGCATGTCGCTGTTTAGCATCCAAGTCTCATAACAACATATTAAGAGAGGAAGTACCAGGATGCTAAATACTTGGACCTTCTATAAAGATATTAGCATCATTAAACACCTCTAGCCATAGATCTCATACCACCATGAAATCCTCAGTTTCTCTTTATTTTAAAGGTTGAGGACCCAGAGACTACAATCTCAAGGTCATGATTTCCAGCATTTCATGACTGGCAATTTATTTTGTGTCAATAACTCAATAAATATTTTGATACAAACTGGAATTCCTGTGTGTTGCTAATGTAACTAATGACAAATGCTGTATGGCTCAGCTGTGATAGACAGACTAAGGATGCACACATAAGAATATTGGCATTGGCGTTGTTGATGCTGACTTTAATACATCCATAGCATTATTATCACTACCTACAAGATGCATATTTTTTCATAACTGACCTCCAGTCATGTTGTTCTCTTTGTCAGCATGAAGGGCTGGGAGGAAACACTTAACTCCCGATACTAAAAGTATCATGATACATGGATGCTGATATGATACATATTGCGATACTTGAGAAATGCATTTCATAAGTATTGCAATGTGACATGACAATATACTGTAAGGCTGGATCACGGACGAAAGTACACTATAACACTATAAACACACACAAGTGTGTAACCTGCACTGCTCCATCCCACACTCAGCTCGAACGCGTGACCTCCAGGATGGAAGGCAGGCACCAGCCACGAGGTTAAAACCCACAGGCTCTTGCGCCCTAGGGAAGTGATGTTTATTTTAGTTTTTTCTGCACACACACACACACACGTGTATGTGTTTTAGACATCTCCTTTTCTGTATTATTTGTATTCTGCGTGCTTACCTTTTTACTACACTGTTGTAAGAAGTGTATCTTTTAAGATAAGATTTTATTGACCCCTAGCATGAGATTAATAAAATCTTATCTCTCTATAATACACTTCTAAAACTGTATATCATAAACATTTTTTTGCTGTTGTAAATTGTCTGCCTATGCAGTTTTAACCACATTTGACTACATGAAGTATGGTTTAAAAAACTAGTTCATTAGGACAGGGCAATGTCTAATTAGTGGCCATGTGATGGCGTGTGTCAAATCATGTTATCTTGTGGAATCACTGCTCAAAGAAGAAATAAGACACCATTTTGTTCCTCCGTGCAGTTGCAGCCTGCCCACAAAGCAGAATGTTTGTCCTCAATACTCTGCCAACTGCACTGCTGATCTGACTCCCCACTTCACACACTAAGCTCGCAAAATGGTCCGTGCAATTCAATATTTATTTATTTTTTTTTTAACCAAACAAGTAAAGACTCAGGCCTTTCCTTAATTTTTGCACTCTTTTGCTGGCGCTCCTTGAAGTGAATTATCGTCAGTGCTCAATTTGATGTCTGAAGAAATATTCCACGATCCTCTTATAATTTTTCTTAAGTCTACTTGAAATGGAGGTGGTCGTCGAAGAAGTAAACTTCAATGGCGTCAGATGAGGCCCTCTTGGAATATAGTTCCTTGACTGGCCGCTTCAGGCTGGCTCCAAAAGAGAGCACTTTCCCATAGGACTCAATGCTAAAATGTCCAACTTTAGAGCGGAAATAAATATGTTTAATAATGTTTACAGCGTTGTACAAAAATGGCTTTGGCCTATATAGATAGTGTCCTCCTCCATGTCAATTGCATGGGGGAGGGGATTCTAACTTCTCAGTTTAAGATGTTTTAAGAAATAAAATTCTGTAAATTTGGGGGCGTGGTCAGTCTGAGTGACAACAGCTGAGCCCAGTGTCTCTGCCTCTCATAGCAACTTCAGCTCAGTGCCTGCCCGATGTGGCTGGTGGTGAAGGGCTGTGTCTGTTTATTTGGAGTATCATGCAAACAGTTCAGACTGTTTCAAAAATTAAAACCATTCATACACAGAATAAAGTCTTAATCTTTCCTGTTCATTTCAGTCAGATTCATCATCACAGCCTGACAAAAATGTATTCGCATAAAGCGTCCTGATTTTGGAAAACAACATCTGAAAATGCTTTAATTCAGGGGTGCCCAAGTTCGGTCCTCGAGATCTACCTTCCTGACAGTCTTAGTTGTCTCCCTTCTCCAACACACCTGAATCCAATGAAAGACTCGTTAGCAGGCTTTTAAGGAGCCTTTCATTGGATTCAGGTGTGTCAACTAAGAGTGTCAAGGAAGGTAGATTTCAAGGACCAAACTTGAGAAACGCCTGATTTAATTCCTCTCCACCCGTAAAAATTAAGTCCTATATTGGCCCTGAGGCCCACTGATGCAGATACTTAACTCTGGATTCCGTAGTGCGAATCGGATGAGTCTATGACTACCCTGGGACGGTAGTCTGACACAGGTTACTTCCCCAGCCAAGGCTGGTACTCATTTACAGCTGACTGAATTGAGACAATGGAGATTAATGTTTTATCTAGCCCTGGTCTACATATTAGCAGGCCAGCTCCTTATCCACTGAGCTACCTGCCCTAATTTATTAAGATGAGATGTATTAGAATAAATTACTGCAATGTACAGCTAGAAAAAGTGTACAAATCAAAAATTTTACCTTCTGCCAGAAATCCATGGAGAAGCGCATGTACCAAATATCACACTGACTATAGTCAAAGCGTCCAAGGATTGTCACGTTAGACTCATTTGGTTTAATGTGGTCGATGTCGTCCTCCATTTTTCCTGGTTTCCAGCAAACAATGGCATTTTCACACGACTACAGTGAGAGACATAAAGAAAACACCCGATCAGAGAAAAAAACTGAGTAAAACAACAACTGCTAATTTTAATCAGAAAGCTATGACAACTCACAGTGAAACTGTGAACATCATCTGCTTTATTTTACAAGAGAACCTGTTTATTTACAACATGATTTTATTGCCATTTTCTTCCATAACAATAACATCACCTTGGAAAGAATCAGATCACCGAGCCACCTCACACAGTCCACGTAGTTTCTGTGGATGTCACGTGTTGAGAAGTCGGGAAAGTGAATCTTCTCAGAAACAAACGGCCTGAAGAAAATATACACAGAATACAGAAGAGAAAAAGCTGTCACAACATGCTTGAGAAAATGTAACACAATAACAATAACATTTCCACTTTACCTGTTGGTCTTTGAGGGATTGTACTCATAAGATCCACGAATTGCTTTCTGCATTCTCTCAGAGTTGATTCGCCAAAGTTTTAAAGAGTGATCCATCCCACACGACATTATCTTTTCACCCAAGAGGTCGAAATCCTACAGTGAGATTTAAAACGAACACAAGAACATGTTTTGTGGGGTTTTTGTTCATCTCTAACCATATGACTTTATGGTACTCACAGCACTAAGAACTTCATCTCGATGCCCTTCAACACCGCCAAATATCGCCACTAATGTGTCCGTCTGAATGTTCCACAGACGAAGGGCATGATCTGAGAAAACAGACACAGTTTTGACATTCCTGTATCACTGTACAAAATATAAGAAGCTGTCAGTCTTCTAAGTAATTCCAAATAGAGATTAGTCGGTGTGATTTTTGGGTGGCCGAGGTGACACCTCCTTCGTTACACTGATCAAACAGCAAAGTGAGGTAGTGGATACGTACCTGCAGAAGTAGATCTGGCACAGATTCATACGGGCATCTGGTGCTGGGGACATGTGGTGAAACCCAAAACTCAAATATATCCAAACAACCCCCCAATTCCAAGAAGAGACCAGAATAGCTATATCATTTCTACAGGTGATGTTTGTTGTATCAAAAAAGAAAAAAGTTTCACTTGGACTTTACTGGCTCAGGACAAAATGTGGTTCTGCCTTAAAGACAGAAGCAAGAAGTCAAGACTGATAAATATTCAGTGTGGCAACGAGTTCAATAAAATCATAAAAGTGACTACACCTAGAATTAGTGTTTTTAAACCAGTGCACTTATTTAGCTGTTTGGTAGCAAAGTGTAAATGCACATTAACAAAAAAATTGTCTTTTTTAGATAAATAAAAAAATACAGGTAAGCCTCGTTAACTCGCGCAAGTTGGGGTCCACAAAATTGGACTGCGAGCTATCTGAAATCGTGTTGACCCCCCCCCCCCCCCCCAAAAAAACATTTAAAATCAGCTTACCATGCCACATTACAATAGTTTCGACCATCTGAAGTGGGATTCCTTCCTGGATGGTGATTTCTTGATCTGAAGTGGGTTCGGGATCTTTTTCTTCCTTCTCGGGCTGCGGTGCTTCAGTGATGAGGGCTTCGTCAGTGCAGATGATAGAGTTTTTGGATGTGACCTTCCTCTTTATATCCTTCCCACAGGTTCAGACTGGGCTGGAATTTATACACGCACCTGCCCCTCGCACTCCATTTCGTGACACCATCACAAAAATGCTTTTTGTAACGGGAGCACGAAATGTCGGGTGATGCGCGCGCGTGCGGGGTGTGTGTGTGTGCTTAATCAAAATTGACTTTTATGCAGTATTCTAAATTTTCACAAAACAAGTCCACAAATCAACCACAAGTAAAGCAAAAATGTGAGTTACGTGAACGTGGTTTACCTGTACTTTATGTTCTGACAACCAAACAAATTCTGAATCAAAATGTTACAATTTACTCATCTCATTCTCAAAGCAGTACTTTCTTTTCAATCATTATTTTAATTTAGACATGACAAACTGTTTTCTCCCCAAAAGAAACCATAATGTTGTGGTAATATGATTATTGGTTTTCAGTCATTCTCACCTTTGTGCAGCATTGTGGCAAAGCCGGTAATGCACCTGTATCCAGAGCACCCCTACACATTCTCCATGTAATGTAGAATAGCATCACAAAAGGCACCCAGCATAAAACCTGTGCCAAATCAACATGCAGATCCATTTTGGATCTGCTGTGGCAACCCAGAGTGAAATCGGGACATACCGAAAGAATTCTTTAAATCATTCTCACCTTTGCTGACAGACAGGAGGAGATTTGGATCCCTCGGGTGAAACTTGAGCTCGTTGATGGCATTCCCATGGCCGACATAATGCTGGACTCAAAGAGGAAGCTTACTTTACAATTTTGATGTGAAAACAAAACATTTTGAAAGACAAACAAAAAACTGAATTTCTAGAATCAGAATTCGTCAGGTGTCCTGTGGACAAACCCAACCTGCACCCACGACTGGGTCTGATAAATGTTAATTACTACATGTAGCCTCCTACAAAAAAGCAACAGCAGGAAGGAATACTCATCCATGCAAATTACCTTGAAATATTATTGTTTCCATCAATAACTTTATTCAAAGAACCACAACTTGTAGCGTCAACTGGCTACAAATACCCTGTAGTTTGTGTTTCGCTGATACAGAATAAGTATACGAGTATGTAGGCAGTAGCAGAGTAAATGTACCTTGATGCACTGCATTGTGATGTGGTTGATCACTCGAATGATTCCACGAGATCCGGCAACGGCCAGCAGGGGATGACTCGTGTTGGTATCGTAGGTCCAAGCACACGTGTAAAGTTCTCATCTGCCTTCCAGTCAGTCAAGAAAGTTGAAAATTCCAGATATTTAGACAGAGCTATGGAGGGTTTCATTTTTTTTTTAAGTTTGTTTCAGCCTGACATTTCATACACAGGCAGATCATTTGCACTGACTGTGGTTTGTAATAAAGATTATTAGGAGTTTTTCCCTTTATGGTGTCAGTGGTCTGACGACATTTAATGAATGTGACTGTATTGATGCTGAGTTATCAATTTCATGTTTTTACAAAAAGGAAAAACATTTAATAATACTCATAAACAATTAAGTAGGAGGTGCTGGCTTCTATATGTGTCTGTGTAAGAAAGAGGCTTCTTAGACAAATGAAAAGATACGTCTGCATCCACATATGACTGCAAGAGTCTGATTTCTCCCTGAGAATGGCATTCATACAGAGTTACCTGGTGAAGGTGAGAGAGCACTGATTAGTTACACAACAAATAAGTTCCAGAAATGACCAAAAAATGCAACATCCAATCAAACAATCATATCCTTTACCCTGTTACTCCCAACTGTGGCGAACACCAACGGGTCTCCCTCCTTACTGTGCCAGTTAAACTGGACTCCAAACAGCGGCTGGCCATGGTCCTCCTGCCGAAATTTTTCATGGATTAATGGTTAAATCTGGAGGGTGAATTGAAGATAACACCCAGAAACCTGGTATGTCTTCTGGCAGAAGGTTCTGCAACAGAAAATATTTCTAATAGCTTCAACAGGAGTCATTTTTGGCTGATGCTGATTGTCATTCATGTGTGAAACAGTCACAGCAAATGTCATTCATCATCCTTTGGAGATCCATAAAAGCAGACAGTTTATGCGGTAGACAGGTGATGGGGAAACCCCCCAACAACTACAAATCTTACTGTGTAATTGGTAATGAAAACAATAGACAGACTAATTACAGGGCAGGCCTCCACTTAGATATATATTCTGCCAGGTCTGGATCTGCTCTAAATTATGTTTGTGGAAGGTCAATCCCATCTGCATATTATGTCTGCAGTTATTGAAAAAACATGAAAGAAAGCAGGCAGATAGAACAGCGTAAGCATAAGATGTACAGTAAAGCAATGATAATAATTATTAGCTTGAGGTCTATATAAGCCTGTTGTGATAATTACTATATCAGCTTATTATTTGATATATCAAGATGAACACAATCATTTTGTTGGCCTCAATATATTGCCCTTTACATGTGCATTTGTTTTTATAAGTCACCAAAATTTCAGTGAGTTGCACTGCTTTTGCCCCTCTTGTCTCTTGCTCTCTGCAGGACGCAGGGTCAGCCCTGTTCTGTCACGTGCTCATGCAGCAGAACCAGCAAGGTAAAGTGAAGTGACTGCCTTGTTCCATCCAGAAAGTTTAGAATAATAAATGGAACTGGTTAACTTAAGTTTTTCATCAGAAATATGAACCAACAAGCCAAAGCATACCGATCCACATTTTTGTTGAGTCACTGTCTCCCCATGAGATCAGACCGCTGCATGAGTACAGGCCGCTGCCACCAAGTTATTTCAAAAGTTGATGTTTTAAATAAGCATGTAAGATTTCACAGACAGAATGGTTGCTGAGCAGCGATGCTGCCTGTGATGATTTTAAATCTGTAGAGAGTGAGGTTTTATGAGATTCCATCATCTGCGCAAAATCAAAAAACTTAAAATAGACAAAATACTGAAGGCGGTTTGGCGCGACATGTCGCACGACATCAAAAACTACTTAACACACTGCACAGTAAATTCAAGTTCACAGTAAATGAAAGTTTACATTTACACTCTGCCTCAAGCTGCTGCAGTGCCCGATGGCAGCTGTCTGTCTAATAAGATTAAATCTACTGTATGTTAGTGTATGTTAGGACATTTTATTTTTTCACATTTTAATTACAATGTTGAATATTGTTGAGAAACTGCAGCAAAGTCTGGTGTCCAAAACTGAGCTACCCTTATGTCTGTGGAATTCATTTTGTAACAGGTAACGTTTTTAGAAAATTTTATGTGACTTAAGTAAAAAAAAAAGATCATTAATACATGTACTAGACTTTCAATCATAACCCTTTAATGATCCATGCTTCAAAGTAAAAATACACTAATCCTGAATGTGCTGTGTAAGTTATTATTAAGTAGTGCTGTGTAAGTTATTAAGCAGTGATAATCCTGTAAAAGTGTACATTTGCAAATGTTTTTATTAGGGCTGAAACGATTGAGTAACTTGAATAATTCGATTACAAAAAATGTTTGAGGCAAATTCTTTGCCTCTACTTTCTTTAACACTGTAGTACATATGCCAGGCCTGTATGTGGAGCTGTAACATTCCCACAAAAAATGGAGAAGACCATAGAGCATGCATAACTAACGTAGGAGCTAATCATAGTAGCAGGCGATGCTACAAGCTTACAAAGCTGCACACCGAGTAAAATAAAGCCTTATAAGAGAAAGGGTCGACACTGATCGTCTGAAATGGACTTATTGCACATTTAAAGTGAAGCAGTGTTTGTATTTTTTTTTTTTTTTTAAACATGGTTTGGTCCACTGGCTGCTCTCCACCTCCACAGATGAAGTGAAAGGATGCACACTTTTAGTGAATCATGCTTAAATATTCAAAATAAATAAATAAATGCCTTTATTCAGATTTGAAAGATTTTTAAATCAACAGGCCTGGACCATAATGGAATTGGGCATTTCTTGCTCTCTTGTGCTATCCGTGCATTTTAACGGGCAATTACATATGTATTTTGTACATTATTTTATTAAATAAATTCAATCAATCAATAAGGCCGTACAGTTCATTTATCAGTGCAGCTTTTGTGGAAAAGCTGCCCTCCACAGCTGTTTTTCAAAGGCTGTGTTATTTGCCAAGTATCCACAGAAAACAAAGACTGACTTAGGTTTGAGCTGTACTCTGTACGGCATGTATAAATATACACTAAACACTGAATAAATCACAACAATAAAAAGTGCAAATGAAATGTGCAATGAGAGAGAGAGAGAGAGAGAGAGAGAGAGAATGTCCTGTCTGCAGACTGAAGATTTCACAGACCACCTGGGGTTATGGTTTAGCAAAGCTCCAAAACTCAACAATGTAAAAAAAATAAATTGCCCGGGAAAACAGAGAAGAGAGGGAACACCTTAAACTTAAAAATCTGCATGATGCCACAGCAACATTGTGCCATTGCTTAAGGAGAGCCCTGCCACTACTGATATTGTTTAAAAACACAAAAGTACTTTTTATCTGTTTACTCGATTAATCGATAAAATAATCAATAGAATATTTGATTCCAAAAATATTCGATAGCTGCAACCCTACTTTTTATTATGTGTTTGAATCTGTGTGGTACAGTATATTTGGGCTGATTTTAAGAACACTCCCTGGGGAAGGCTGTTAATATTATGAGAATAATTTATGGCAAAGCCTGTTCATACTCGTAAGACGCCTCTTGCAGATGATGTCTCAAAACTGAATTTCTTCTAACATATTACTTAAATGCACGATTCCGGTCAATCACTCATATGAACACAAAATAATTATTGCCAAAGCTGTGGTTTGCTGAAGTGAAAGCAGCATAATGTCATGCCAGCCTGGAGAACAGAAAAAAATAAATGAAATGTGAGATCACATTGGTGAATGTACGCACCCTCAAGTTGTTGACACATTTGAAGGAGTATCTGCACTTTTTGGATTTCCACTTGCCCTTGCCCCAGCTCTTCCTACCAGGGGCGTTGGCAGTGTTTGTGGGCGTGTCTGGGCGCTCTGCATTGTTGCCACTCTCCACGCTGACAGCATCATCCTACCAAAGAGAAGGTGCAGCTGCTGTCACAAACCTACACGACCGTTTGGTTTATTTTTAAAGCTTTAGGGTCATATTCCATGAATATAAAGGGTCCAAAAGCACCAATTAAAACTATATCAAACTTAAGATGCTGGAACAAGTCAAAATAAGGATATTTGTATTGAACAATAAACAGCCGCCCAAATAAACCAAAAACTTACAACTACCTCAGGTCTAGCTTTACATGTGTGACGATGTCTAACCACATGAAGTCATGTTCCGCAGCTAATCTAAGCAAAACTAGCACACAAAAGTTTTACCGTTAGCCAAAGATACTATTAGCCACTTTAGCTGTTTTTTTTTGTTTTTTTTTAGCACGGTGCTAACTCGGCTAGCAGCGGCTGATTGCTGGCTGAATAAATCACACAGTTGAGCTCCTTACATTCTCATCTCCTGATAAATCAGGATTACTGTTCTCGTCACTGCTTAGCTTTTGTTTTTTCGCTGGTATTTCTTTTCCTACTTGAGAAGGAGACTCGGACAGATTTTTATTTTCCCTCATTTTGGCTCAAAAGTCCGCGGACGGAAGCACTGCCGGGTCAGCCGATCCTTTGAGTTACCCTAAACATCGCCCCCTAGTGTACAGGAGTGGAATAAGTAATCCCGTGCAGTGCAGCATTTCCATCAATTTATTTCCCTTATGACAACATTCAATGAAAAAAGTAAATAGGTGCAAAATTGAGCAATTCTTTTAAAACAATAATAAACCAAATTGTTTGTCTTAACAGAGGAAAATACACACATATGCTGCAGTCTTTAATGTTACTTTATTTGACAATTTCATCAAATTTTCATATGCTGATCCCCTTAATGAACATTTTAAGCATTTATTGGACCAATGTAATTCATGTATTTATCTATATACGGTGCACCCGGAAAGTATTCACAGTGCTTCATTTTTTCCACATTTTGTTATGTTACAGCCTTATTCCAAAATGGAGTAAATTTTGCCTCCTCAAACTTCTACTCACAACACCCCATAATGACAACATGAAAAAAGTTTTTTGAAATTTTTGCAAATTTATCGAAGAAGAAGAAGAAGAAGAAAAAGAGAAATCATATGTACCTAAGTATTCACACCCTTTGCCCAATACTTTGTTGATGCACCTTTGGCAGCAATTACAGCCTCAAGTTCCGCCTGGCCACTCTAGCATACAGGCCTCATTGGTGGATTGCTGCAGAAATGGTTGTCCTTCTGGTAGGTTCTCCTCTCTCCACAGAGGAATGCTGGAGCTCTGACAGAGTGACCATTGAGTTCTTGGTCACCTCCCTGACTAAAGCCCTTCTCCACTGATTGCTCCATTTAGACGGGCAGCCAGCTCTAGGAAGAGTCTCCAATTTTGGTAAAAAGTGGTGCACATTATTGGGTGAGCCAACAGGATTAATAAATGGAATAGTTTTGACTGTGTTGAATGTTTTGGTCTCCAAAGTAAAGGTCAAACAATGTCAATGTTCGGTGGATTCAATGACATGTGACATGTTACCCTGTAACATGATAACTAAGCATGACAGATGGTGTAAACTATTCCTTTTTACAACCTGATTAACCCAAACAATAATTTGCATAATTTTTAGCAACATTTGACCCCTGTACAAACTGAAACTGACCTTTGTTACCATTTGTGTTGTTTTTAACCCCATAACTCCAGAACACTCAGTCATAGTCCAAACTATATCATTTTAGAATTGTTATGATTAGACAAATAATGTGGTATAATTTTCAACATGATTGGAGCATTTTTACATTTTGACCTCTGCGTAATTCTTCATTGACCTCTACCTAGCTACAGCTACCACCCTGAGATGGCTGCACTACATTTTTGTGTAGGTCACACTGAGGCTGGATTCTAAGTGTTGTTTCGTCACCTTAAGTGGTACCGAAAACCTGCTTGGCCCAGGATCTACTTGAATCATTTAGAGTTTTTAACATTTGCTTTATCTTCTTTTATTCGTTTATTTGTAAAGGGACCATGTACAAAACAAAAAAAAAATAAATCTGCAGTCCCTTATTGGCCTTTATCTGCACCACAGTAAAAATATAATAATAGTTAGTGTGAGCAAATGTCACTGTTTTCAGGCGACAGTCCGTGTTTTTGGTCTGACTGTGCCTGAAAATGTGAATTTAAACAAAAACAGAAAAGCCAAGCAGTTTGTTGTGCTTCTTTTGCCCAGCGGAGGGCGCTAGCTGCTCGCTAAAGCCGCTTCATATCACCGCAGTGTAAAACTTAAAGAGAAACTAAAAAATGTCAAGAGATTCAAAACAGTGTCTGACTTCCTCCACTGTTCACCTAATTTGGATGGAAATATCCTCAAATATAGAAATATTTATAAACCTAACCCTGATTTTGTCAAATAACGTGTGTTTTTGTATGTGTGTGTGCAGGTTGTCCAGTCTGCAGCTGGTCACAGGCAGGAGGAGGTTGGATCCATTATTCATGTTTATTCACACACACACATACACTCAAAATTTACATGGTGTACTCTTAAAAAACAAAACAAATAACAAAAAAAAAAAAAAAAAACAAAAAAAAAAAACAATGAGCATAAAACCCTTAACATTATTTACATATAAAACAGAGGAGTTTCGCCAACAACTGGAATAGTCTGTTCATACTTGTTATAAAAACACCTTTTAAAATCAGAGTAATGAAAATTTAGTAAATCATCTGCACCACAGTCAACTGATTTTGCTATAACAGACAGATTTAAATTTAATATAATCTTACTGTCTATTAAAGCCTTACTTGCCATGGCATTCACATTGACATTGTCCGAGTTTAACATCAAAGTGACTATTTAAAAAAATCAGCAAAATATTTGCTCAAGAGCACTGTCTGTGAACAAGACCTGGTAACAAAATGCTATGTGTTGTATATGGAAGATCTAAAATTCTTCTGAGACATCTATTCCACAATGTTTGAAACTGAACACCATTCCTATCACTCAGGTTCCATGCTTGAGCTCCATAAAAATGACATTTTGTATTGAAGATGTTGACAATTATGTCCTTACTACATTTGCCCAATGTAACAACTGTATTATTTCTTCTTACTATCAGTTTGACAACATGGAGGGTCTCCAAGCAGCAAGTGCTAGATCAAATGTTGAGCAGTGCACCATGTTCACAGGCTGTGGGAGCAACATGATGAGTGCTGAACATCTGTGAACCAATCTGGTGAAGACAAGCTCCTTCGTCCAGTATGCATGTGGCCGCAGACCTCTTCAGGAGGAATCGTGGGATCCTGTGGAGCATGAAGTTGAGGAGCATGTCAGGCTCACAAAGTTGGAGCAAAGCAAGAAAGCTCTGCAGCTGTGGTCTGACATGCTGATGAAGGGAGGCCAGAAGAAGGCAAAATGTCTGGCTGAGAAGATCCAGAAGGAGCTGTGAGCTATGAAGGAGAGCTTCAGAGAAGGCATGAGTTCTTCCAGGAGCTCAGCAATGCTCAGCAAAGATCAGCAATGACACAACCCAGTCTCAAACATGTGTGACTTCCATGTGACACTGAGTCATGAAAATAAATTCTTTGTGATTCAATAATGTCTGGCTCTGTGTGGCCTTGACATGTGATTAGTTCTGTCCAATGCTGCACTGATATTAGAGCAACAATATCAACAAACATACAACCTGGAGCCTGTCCCAGCAGTGCACTTTGAAACAGTACCTTAAAATCATTTGGTAACACTTTATATTAGCTGCACACTATAAAGCATTAGTAAAGCATTTATAAAGTGTAAGTAAATGCTTAGGTAACTACTTGTAAAACATTTACAAAGCATTCTTTTGTATTTGCTACTCATTGGTAAGAACATAAATAGATGACTTAATAATTATTAATAACAAAATATGTAATGTCTTTATAAAACATTTATAAATATTTTTTTAATTCTCTATAAACCATTCAAGAAAAGTTGATCATTAATAGTTTACCATTTACAAACATAAAATCAGACACTATTCATTAGTGATAAAAATACTTTACAAATCATATTTTTATTGTCTTTACATTTCCTGAGGCAACTCTTTTGTATTTGTATTGCATTTTATTCATGAACAGGTGTTTATAAATCAGGAACCCTTCATAATTTCAATACTGAATCTTTGCTGTGATGCATTTTGTTGGTTGCCAAGAAAAAACAACAACAAAAAAAACAACAAAACAAAGGAGAATCAAAAGTGAATTCAAACAAACTGAAATCTAACCCCAAAGCAAATCCAGTAATGTCTCAACTGAAAATTTGTAAGTATAGCAGACAAGTTGTAATGGGAAACAAACCCATTGCAGTTAAAATCATGAAAGTGAAACATTACGTAGATTCTGAAAATAGTCAATAGCAGTATCTTTACTGTAGCTCTAAGATACAACCTTGTCAAATGAAATCCACACGCATTCATTAGTCTCTTTACAAATAAATTCTTTGTGGCCTTAATTTGTGCTTGTCTCCTTTATTTGCGTGGCTCCTTTAAAGGTGTATGGGCTTTGTTTTTTTTTTCACTATTTAAGTCACGAAAATAATTTTCTTTGGCACCACTATAATTTTATTTACTAGCCTTTAAAGGGGATCCATAATATGACACTAGTGGTGGGCACAATTCCACTAACCTGCAAACTGCTAATTAGCGCGGCTAACTTTTTTGTTAGAGGATTAGCTTTTTAGCTACCTTTGAAAACCATCAGTGGACCAATTAGATTCTTAGCTTCCGCTAAATTTAGTTCCACTATCTTTTCATTTGCTAACATTTTTTTTTTGTTGTTGGTAAAGTGAGAAAAGTTTAACTGTCAAAAACATTTACCTGAAAATAACACGTTAGTTCCTGTCTGTTGTGTGTCTGCAACAGTCTGTTCTGTCGAGATAAGCTCCTGTAGCGTAAATCGACAGGTAGTGTGTCTGCTTTAAAGACAGCATGTACATGCAAATCTTTACTTTTTTAAAGTGAAAAGACACTTATTGCTGTATTTTATGTAAAGACAAAACTTAAGTGGGCTTCCTTCGTGGGGAATCTCAATGCGATGGATGAGGTGTAAATTTTACCAGCTGCGTTGAAGGCAACACAGGTGAGCCGTTCTTGTGTTTATAAATATAAACTGTGAGTACTGTGATTTTCTGTTTTTTACGACCATGTTTGGGATTACATTTTTTTTAAAATTATTTTTCGTGCATTTGTTTTGTGTGTTGTGATCGTAACTCCGTTAACGGTTTATAAATATATAATATAGAGGTAAACTGTGACTTCTAATGCTGTGATTTACTGCTTCTGATAAAGATGATGACAGTGTTGGGGTTTTCATTTTTTATTTATTTATTTTTCATGTGTTCGTTTTGTTTGTGATCGTGAATTTACCCAGCAGCTCCTGCAGCACTTAAACTCAAAACTGGTTTATCAGTTGCGGACAGATGTGGCCGTGACCGAGTCAATACTAAGTTGGCGGTAACCTACACTAAATTTTTTATCGGCTTAGCGTTATAAAAGTTAACTTTTCAGTTAGCGGATTAATGGTTATCAAAGCTAAGTTTTTGGTTAGCTGTGACCACTGGACATTGACAATATGATCAAAATTCAGATTGTCAGGAAAATATTAATAAATAGTTCCCCTGAAGGGGGAAAAACCTTCTAACCAATAGATGGCCTTAAACTAAGTTCTGTTGTATTTAGACAGTTATTTGAAATTATTTAAAGCATAACCCAGTGACCTCAGAGCCAAAGTAGGTTTAGTGTGAGGTTGATTCAGAATTCAAGCAGTGAAATAACGCGTGAAAGAGCGGCGGCTTTGTCTGCGGTTCACTCTGAATGCTGCATCAAAATGCCTTCATTCATTTTGTTTCTTCTGGCTCGGCCTACATTGCTTGTCTTCACACTCCCTTCATGCATCAGATTCATGAAGTCTCGCACAATGGCAACAAATAATTGCTTGCGCTCACTTTCTCAAAAACCCTCCATCTTCAAAAAATGCATCCAAAATTGGGAATTTGGAAACGCTTCTGTTCTTTGTGTAACAGCAGTTTATCATTTCAAGCCTTTTCTCATTTTCTTTTTTGGACTTATTCCTTAGAAATGCATTCAAAACACTGAAATCTAGTCAGAACACAGATCTGAAAATGAAATGTGGAGTGACAGTTTCTCTTGTGCTGTGTCATACTTATTCTCTCTCGTTAACACAAATTCACATTATAAAGGTGCTCTGTGCTTAAAAAAGTATTGTGGTTATACTTCCAGGGATTTTATATTTTAACTGCAGACGGTGGCATATGATCAGTTTTTCACTGTTGTACTTAGGGGGCTGGATTCATTGGATTTGCATGAAATTTGAATTTCTCATAAACATGGATGAACTTGAGTTACAACATCACAAACTGAACAGGACAATCACAGCCAAGTCCAAATTTGTGAAGCCAGTGTGCAGCTCCTAAATTAACCAGTGGATTAAAAAAAAATGATTCACTGCTTTGAAATGCACAAAACAGAAAATTAAACACTTAATTCAGGCATTCATCCCCTATTTTGAAATACAACATCACCAATAAATAATAATAAATCAACTGATTCCTAACTTTTTCAGAATGGGTTCAAACATTAAATGTAACAAGATGATCACTTCGAACTGTAGAAAACAATTCAACGAAGGTTTAAGTCAGAGCTGACTGTACTTCCTTAGCAGGCTCAGATTTTTCAATGTCTGCAAAAATATGTTGCAGATGTTTAATCACTCGGTGGTCTCCAGCGTCATCTTCTACGCTGTAGTGTGCTGCAGTAGCAGGCTGAAGGCAGCTGACATAAACAGACTCAACAAGCTCATCAGGAGAGCTGGCTCTGTCCTGGGGGTTGAGCCGGAGTCTGTGGTAGAGGTGTCAGAGAGGAGGATGTTGAGGAAACTGCTCAGCAAGGTGGACAACACCTCCCACCCCCAGCACGCTACACTGACATCCTGTCACAGCACCTTCAGCCATAGACTGATACCACCGAGGTACACCACAGAACGCCACAGTATGTCTTTCCTACCTGTGGCAATTAGGTAGGCAATCAGGTAACTCCTCCCCCTTCTGCAGGATGAATACATAATTGAACAGAGTTATTCAGTTATTTCTCAGTGTTATGTGCAATATTGTTGAACATCTTGTGCAAAGACAACATAATCATTGAAAAACACAAAGTATAAACTGGCTAAAAGTATAAAATAGCTAAACTGTGTTGTTAAAATGCATCTCACTTTAAGGATGAAATGAGATTATACTCACAAAAATGAACGGAAAACGTCGTGTTTGACAAAGTCCTCAAGCATCTCACATCTGACACCTTTTAAAAGAGATTCCTCTGTAATGGGGTCACAGCTGAGCAGTCAGGACTCCATTAGACTTATGACCATCTTAAAATGTCACAAAGGCTTTTAAGAAGTTGTTTTAACCGCATTTAAACACATTTAACCACAAGGTGATTGACACTAAATGTATTGGTGTCCTGTGCTGTGTACACCCTGCTAATGTATCAGCTAGCATGCATTGGCTAGTTCATTTTTAAGACAACCTAGTTTGTGGAAGAGATTTTTAATAGGACATGTTTCATTGATTTTGTCTAGATGCTAAGCAATAAATTGCCATGATAAGATAATGTGTGAAATAACTGTAGAAACCCAATTCCAATGAAGTTGGGATGTTGTGTAAAATGTAAATAATAACAGAATACAATGATTTGCTAATCCTCTTCAACCTATATTCAATTGAATACACCACAAAGACAAGATATTTAATGTTCAAACTGATAAACTTTATTGTTTTTGTGCAAATATTTGCTCAATTTGAAATAGATGCCTGCAACACATTTCAAAAAAGCTGGGACAGCAGCAACAAAAGACTGGGAAAGTTGATGAATGCTCAAAGAACACCTGTTTGGAACATTCTACAGGTGAACAGGGTAATTGAAAACAGGTGAGTGTCATGATTGGGTATAAAAGGAGCATCACCAACAGGCTCAGCTGCTCACAAGCAAAGAAGCGGCGAAGAGTACCACTTTGTGAACAACTGCGTGAAAAGTCTAACAGTTTAAGAACAATGTTTCTCAACGTTCAGTTGCAAGGAATTTAGGGATTCCATCATCTACAGTCCATAATATAATCAACACTCAATAAGTGTTTGGGAACTGACCATACTAATTGTTGAAGCTTTGTAGGTAGAATTCTTTCCCATTCTTGCTTGATGTACGACTTCAATCATTCAACAGTCTGGGGTCACCGTTGTCGTATTTTGCACTTCACAATGTGCCACACATTTTCAATGGGCGACAGGTCTGGACTGCAGACAGGCCAGTCTAGTACCCGCACTCTTTTACTACGAAGCCACACTGTTGTAACACGTCCAGAATGTGGCTTGGCATTGTCTTGCTGAAATAAGCAGGGACGTCCCTGAAAAAGATGTTGCTTGGATGGCAGCAAGTGTTGCTCCAAAACCTGGATGTACCTTCCAGCATTGATGGTGCCATCACAGATGTGTAGATTGCCCATGCCATGGGTACTAACACACCCCCATACCATCACAGATGCTGGCTTTTGAACTTTGCGCTGGTAACAATCTGGATGGTCTTTTTCCTCTTTTTTCTGGAGGACATGACGTCCATGATTTCCAAAAACAATTTGAAATGTGGACTCATCAGACCACAGCACACTTTTCCACTTTGTGTCTGTCCATTTCAGATGAGCCTGGGCCCAGAGAAGGCGGCGGCATTTCTGGATGTTGTTGATGTATGGCTTTCGCTTTGCATGGTAGAGTTTTAACTTGCACTTGCAGATGTAGCGATGAACTGTGTTAACTGACAATGGTTTTCTGAAGTGTTCCTGAGCCCACTCGGTAAGATCCTTTACACAATGATGTCAGTTTTTAATGCAGTGCCACCTGAGGGATCGAAGGTCAAGGGCATTCAATGTTGGTTTTCAGCCTTGCTGCTTACATGTAGAAAGTTATCCAGATTCTCTGAATCTTCTGATTATATTATAGACTGTAGATAATGGAATCCCTAAATTCCTTGCAATTGAATGTTGAGAAACATTGTTCTTAAACTGTTGGACTATTTTTTCACGCATTTGTTCACAAAGTGGTGATCCTTGCCCCATCTTTGCTTGTGAACAGCTGAGACTTTTGGAGATGCTCCTTTTATACTTATTCATGACACTCACCCATTTCCATTTAACCTGTTCACCTGTAGAATGTTCCAAACAGGTGTTCTTTGAGCATTCATCAACTTTCCCAGTCTTTTGTTGTCCCTGTCCTAGCTTTTTTGTGTTGCAGGCATCTATTTCAAAATAAGCAAATATTTGCACAAAAACAAAAAAGTTTAACAGTTTGAACATTAAATATCTTGTCTTTATGGTGTATTCAATTGAATATAGGTTGAAGAGGATTTGCAGATCACTGTATGCTGCCCCCCCCCCCCCCGCCGTTTTAAGCATTTTTCTTTATTTGCCTGTCACATGCCTGGAAAAGCTCCTCGCCACCTAACCGTGTCCTTTAGGTCCTTCAGACTTTTTCAGTAAAAGTGTTCTTGGGAGCATGAGCATGACTAAAACCTTTCAGCTTCTGGGGGCTCTACCCCCTATACTCTTTTTAAGCATTTTTCTTTTTTGCTTTTCAGCTGACCCCCTAATTACAGCCCTCTTAACCCCCTGCCACTTTAAGCATTTTTGTTTATTGTAGATGGAAATTAATATTCAACGTTTTCAGCTAGTTGACAGTAGGGCTGTACAATATGGCCAAATTATCATATCTCAATATTGTCATATAAATTGTCATGTAAATGTTACTTATATACATGATGCTCATATTCTTGAGCTGCTTAGGTGGGTAGGGAGAGATCCCATGGGATAAAAAAGCTTTTCAACCTGCCATCCCTGGTTCTCAAGACCGGGCACCTAAGTGGCTCTACTCTTTTTTCATTTAATAGATATTAATGTGTACCTTAGTAAACACTAGTAGAGTTCCACTTTAGATATGGAATGTATAATAGAAGATATACCTTACTGAATTTTCATATCAGTATGATATATGATATGACTATGATTTGACACCAAGTGCAGCAACAGTGAAAATTAAACATTCTTAAACAAAACAGTAATAATACCACACTCATTTTGCACTCATCATAAGGTTAGGATACTGTGCCCTCCAAAAGTATTGGAACACTTGGAATTTCACACATTTTAATGACATACAAAAAACAAACAAACAAACAAAAAAAATTTAAATTTCTAAAATTATCTTCCTCAAACTCAAACTGAAAGCAAATCTCTAAAACTTGATAAAACCTGTAAATAATAATATTCAGTTTTACTGTCAGTTTTCTTCAGACAAGTCAGGGGATGGAAACATGAACAATTCCAAGTCACTGAATATGTATTGGACTTTATTTACATCAATTATGAAGAAACACAAAAGTTTCTATCACCAAAACATCAACTCTAAGCTTTCATCTCAAATGTACTTTCTGTCAAATTGTAGCTGAACTTTCAGTTCTTCTTTTTAAGAAAATCCTCCTCTTCACCACTTCATCAGGTAGCTGGATTTTAGATTTTTAATTAATTTATATCAAGCTGTAGAGATTTGCTTTCAGTTTGAGTTAAGGAAGATAATTTTAGAAAAAAAGTATTTGAAATAGAATAAACAAATTTAAATGTGTGAAATACCAAGTGTTCCAATACTTTTGAGGGCAAATGAGAAACACTGAGAAGCAGCATCTTATTTTTTATATATACTGCAGCAGATAAGAGAATATTTACCCTTAGCAAAAAGTAGTATACTTAAAGTTCATTTTATTAAGTATGCTTCAGTATAAGTATAGCAAGTATACTACAGACCGTGTACTGTTAGTATACTGGAAAGTACACAAATGTAATACTTTTTCGGACTAAATTGGAACATTTCAAGTTTATAAAAGTATATTTTAAAGTTCATTTTAAGTTTGCAAAAGTACACTTTAAAGTATACAACAAGTAGACTCATGTATACTCGTATACTATCAATGTATTTGGCATATCCCTCTTGTATGCTTAAAGTATACCACACGTACACTTATCAATGTACTTGATATATCCCTCTCCTATGCTTAAAGTATACCACAAGTGCACTTATCGATATACTGCCATTGTACTAGTTTCATACTTGGAGTCCCTATTTTTAGGTTATTATCGTATACTTAAAGTATAGTTATACACATTGGTTATTCCACTATTTTACTTTTTATACTTTAATTTTGCTTGGCATATTACTTGTAGCTTACTATTTATCCATCCATCCATCCATTTTCTTCCGCTTTATCCGGAGTCGGGTCGCGGGGGCAGCAGCTCAAGCAAAGCCGCCCAGACCTCCCGATCCACACACACCTCCCCCAGCTCCTCTGGGGGAACTCCAAGGTGTTCCCAAGCCAGCCGAGAGATGCAATCCCTCCAGCGCGTCCTGGGTCCCCCCCGGGGCCTCCTCCCAATGGGACGCGCCCGGAACACCACTACTTACTATTTATATACTGAAAATATACTCCTTAAAGTATTCTTAAAGTTTACTCATACTGTATGTACACAAGAGTGTGATGCATTTAAAAAAATCACAAGACAGAATGTTGAAAACAAGTTTGATATATCTTCAAACATTTCAAAAACAAACACCTATGAAATCAAGTCCTTCCTTTGTGGAGAAAATTAAAGGAAAAAGTGCATGCAAAATGTAAACATAATGGTCTCTCCAAGATCAAGTCCTTATTTGTAAAAATGTAAACATAGCGTCTTCAACTGAGAACTAAAGTCCTTCCTTGTCAAAAAAGGTAAAAGAAAAGTGCGAACCTTTGGAACCAAAAATAAATAACTACATAGAAAAAAAATCTGTACTTTTATGACATCTTTTCAGTTACTTGAGTCAATGAGCGTGGACATGTGATTTTGAAGCGGTTTACACTGCTAGCTGTTAGAAAAACCAAAGTATACAAAGCCATCTTTTTCATTTCATTTTCATTTAACCTTTATTTAACCAGATGAGAAAACCCACTGAAATCAAGACCTCTTTCACAGGGGCGATCTGGCCAAGAAGGCAGCAGCATACACTAATTAATATGCCATTAATATGTCCACATACCATGTGGAATAACAACTCGTTTACAAATCCCAGCACTAATGTGACCTTACCAAACCTAAACTCCATTTCACATATTGGAAAGAAGATGCTCCTATCTCCTATCTCCTTTTCAATCCCAATCATGTTTATATATATATCAATCAATCAATCAATCAATCAATCAATCAATTTTTTTATATAGCGCCAAATCACAACAAACAGTTGCCCCAAGGCGCTTTATATGCATATGTATATGTGTATAGGTATGTGTGTGCATATGGGTATGCTTGTATGGGTGTATATGTATGTGTATGTATATGCATATATATATAGGTATGTACGTGGGTGTGTATGTATGTATCTATATATATATTCTATTTCTACCTCACTTCTTATGTCTTGTACTGTTACTAGTATTATTATCATTGCTTGTCTTGCACACGCTGTTTGATGAACATTTTTCTCTACTTGCACCCACCCTGTGTGTTTTCTTAAGAGCTGACGTAACGTGAATTTCTCCTCTGTGAGATCAATAAAGTTTACCTTATCTTACACCAAAACAAGCGAAAGCAATAATAACACAACGCAGTCACCATAAAATACAAACACAAGCAACTAACCAGTGGACACAATAATTATTTTACAATAATTACAACACAAGCGCTAACACAATAAAACTCATGGTCTAAGACATGGTTTAAGACATACACACTGATCAAAGGATTTCCGTTGTCGGTTTTCTAATATTGATCAGAAAGCTGTCAGAGAAATCAGCCCAGGCAGTTTCAGTTCCATTTGAAGGGCATTCCAAGAAGAGGGGGAGATAAAACTAAAAGCTTTCCTTCCCCTTTCCATTTCAACGTGGGGAACAGAAAAATAAAAAATGTCATTCGAATGTAAGGCATAACAGCTTACCGTTCTCCACAGAAAACTGGACAGATAGGTAGGAACCAGCCCAACAAGAGCCTTACATACCAAAGTAATCCAGCGCGGGAGCCGCCTTGCTTCCAAAGAAGACATGCCAGCCTTGGCATAAAGTTCACAATGATGGGTAAGGCTGCTACTACCAGTGATGAATCTGAGAGCACAAAGATACAATGGAGACAAGGACTGCAAACACGTGCTAGAAGCACGTAAATACACTTCATCATTCGTCCAATACAGGCATGAAAGTAGCATTTATCAAATGCTTCCGAGCTTTGAGGAAGAAACAGGACTTGTTTCTATACCCAAGATTCACCCTCATTTTAGAAATTAAATGTCTAATATGAGCCTTAAAGGAGAGCTCTGTGCAGTAAGAAACAGCATCGGACAGCTGGACAACATTCTCTGTGTCTGCGGTGTACCGCTTCAGGTGAAATAAAATCAGTGGGATGCAGTTGTTTGCAAGGTATGTATTTATTATTTGCTACTTAGTTTGTCCAGTCCTCGTGACCCGGTCCCAGATGAGTGGTTGAAGATGAGTGAGTTTGTCCAATCTGGTTTACACTTATTGGATGTATTTTTAACACTGACTGCATCAGTTAAAGTGCAACCAGAAGAATGGCTGACTGTAAATGTCTTCAAAATAAGGGACATAATAATAATCCACCTTCTATGGTTAGGAGACTTAACTGATAGAAACCGGAAATCAATTTTAATGTAAAAGTTATGACTATGGTACATTGACACATGGATCCCTGACTCAATCTGAATGTGCAAAGAATTGGTTGATGCTTTGATTTTAACATTATAAATCAGTTGAGACATGCTGCTCATTCTGCATCTTCAAACTTTCATAAAATGTCAAAAAAAAAAAAAATCAACATGTCAAACTGTGGTAGTTATATTTGGAAATTGCACCCATTTGAACTTTGCATTTGGTTCAAAATCTGTTATACCAGTTCAGAATGGAAAAATTATACAATGCTGCTTGTGTTACTTCTTCATCTGGGCTTCTTCTCGGCTGCACTTTCTGCTGTATGCCCTCAGTGATGAACAAAAGGAGAGCAGAGGCAACACAGATGTGCTACATCATCACAGTAGTAAAAACCAAAAGAGGGCCACTGGTTTTTCATGAAATACTGTATTTGAAGTTAAGCAAACACCCCTTTTGGCTTATTGTAATTTTTCATGGAAAATAAATGTCAATATTGAACAAAGAATTGTATTAGATTGCATCATATCACACAATAGGCTATGTATATAGATGCACATTGGATCATTTTACGAGGGGTACGGTTCATACGGAAAATATTCACAGCACTTCACTTTTTACACATTTTGTTACGTTACAGCCTGATTCCAAAATGGAGTAAATTCATTTTTTTCCCCTCAAACTTCTACTCACAACACCCCATAATGGCAACATGAAAAAAAAATTTTTTAATTGCAAATTTATTAAAAATGAAAAACTAAGAAATCACAAGTACATAAGCATTCACACCGTTTGCTAAATTTTTGTTGATGCATCTTTGGCAGCCTTTACAGCCTTATGTCTTCTTGAATATGATGCCACAAGCTTGGCACACCTATTTTTGTGCAGTTTTGTCCATTCCTCTTTGCAGCACCTCTCAAACTCCAACAGGTTGAATGGGGAGCGTCAGTGCACAGCCATTTTCAGATCTCTCCAGAGATGTTCAGTTGGATTCAGGTCTGAGCTCTGGCTGGACCACTCAGGACATTCACAGAGTTGTCCTGAAACCACTCCTTTGATATCTTGGCTGTGTGCTTAGGGTCATTGTCCTGCTGAAAGATAAACCGTTGCCCCAGTCTGAGGTCAAGAGCGCTCTGGAGCAGGTTTTCATCCAGGATGTCTCTGTACATTGCTGGACTCATCTTTCCCTCAATCCTGACTAGTCTCCCAGTTCCTGCCACTGAAAAACATCCCCACAGCATGATGCTGCCACCACCATGCTTCATTGTAGGGATGGTGCATGGTTTCCTTCAAACATGATGCCTGGCATTCATGCCAAAGAATTCAATTTTTGTCTCTCCAGACCAGAGAATTTTGTTTCTCATGGTCTGAAAGTCCTTCAGGTGCCTTTTGGCAAACTCCAGGTGGGCTGCCATGTGCCTTTTACTAAGGAGTGGCCACTCCAGTTCCGTCTGGCCACTCTACCATACAGGCCAGATTGGTGGATTGATACAGAGATGTTGTCCACCTGGAAGGTTCTCCTCTCTCCACAGAGCTGGAGCTCTGACAGAGTGACCATCGGGTTCTCGGTCACCTCCCTGGTTAAGGTGCTTCCGCAGTTTAGATGGGCAACCAGCCCTAGGAAGAGTCCTGGTGGCTCCAAACTTCTTCCATTTACAGATGATGGAGGCCACTGTGCTCATTGGGACCTTCAAAGCAGCAGAAATGTTTCTGTTCCCTTCCCCAGATTTGTGCCTTGAGACAATCCTGTCTCAGAGGTCTACAGACAATTTGTTTGACCTCATGCTTGGTTTGTGCTCTGACATGCACTGACAACTGTGGGAAGTTATATATAGACACGTGTGTGTCTTTCCAAATCATGTCCAATCAACTGAATTTACCCCAGGTGGACTCCAATTAAGGTGTCACCCTAACTCAGTTTTGAGCTTCCTGGCAAAGGCTGTGAATACTTATGTACACAGGATTTCTTAGGTTTTTTATTTTTAATAAATTTGCAAAAATTTAAAAAAGAGAACTTTTTCACATTGTCATTATGGGGTATTGTGTGTAGAATTTTGAGGACAAAAATAATTTCATCCATTTTGGAATAAGGCTGTAACATAACAAAATGTGGAAAAAGTGAAGTGCTTGTGAATACTTTCTGGATGCACAGTATGCACACCCACAGTACCACAGGATTAGTTTGGAACTACCTGATACAGAAAGTCAGAATGTCATCACGTTTAATCACTGATCCATTGTTCCCTTGTAAAAATACACCTGACCTCTCTGCTACACTGATGTAAAGCAGGAGAAGGATGAAAGGGAATAAAATCAATTTTTGGTGTGTGTACATATCTGCATATCTGTTTTGCTTGTTCACCAGTACAGATAGATTATTCGGCAGCTGTGAGGAATCTGATTTGTGGTTAGTTTGAGGAACAGCTCATTTACGCATGAACACCCATAATTTTAAAGTATAAAGTTCCCTTTGACCTCAACCACAGTATATCTGCCACCAATCCTGCACCTAAAGGTTCCTAAGAGAATAATGAACGAGTGTCAATACTGAACAGAGAATGAATAAAAGGTGCAAAGGTTCTTTTTCCTTTTATGCAGTTTTGTTTCCAGCACAGGAAAGCGTCAGCGGATCATCTGTCATGTCTTCAAACAAAAAAGTTAAATCTCCATAACAATTGCAGTTTAAGTTGGATGATGTATTAGCCAAAGCGGAACAGGTGCCAAGATGAATGCGAGGTGGTTGTGACAGACGGAAATTGATTGGATCCTAAAAGGAAGCCATCATGCAGATACAAGGCGTTTGTCCTGATTTAGCTCTTACGGAATGGTAATGATGTGCCGTTCATTTGTCTGAACTCAGAGAGACACTGTGACCTCGTCTATTTCTAGCTAATTAATAATTCTCCATTCATTACACCGAATGCCACAGACCTTGAGGGTTCCAGTGACAAAGTATTACTGCCCATAATTAATGTTGTGACACTTTGAGAGGACCATGTGTTTAGTTTCAGAGACTGTGAGAGCTGAAATAAATACTATAAATGTGCCACCACAAAGACTGTAAACTCAGTATGTAGGTACATCATTCTGAGAGGCTGCACATTTATGTAAATAAAAAGAACAAACTGAATCCCACTCCAACTGCCACACGATTATATACAATAAATCACACTTGTATACAAAAACACCTTCTATGATCCTTGAATACGTTTATGGATTTAAACCGTTATAATGTTAGTCTGTTTTAGGGTTTGAACATGTATATTAACATTAACTCTCATCCAGTTATTCAGAGGATGATATATTGGTTCCATATTTGGAGCAGTGGACATTTGTCATACAGATCTGAAGATCTATAGGCTCTATAGATATGTATCATTTCATTGTGATAAATAAGGTTGCTGCAGATAATTTGAGAGTTTAACATGGAAAAAATTGTAAATGTGGCTGCAGAGTAGAACAAAAGTAATTATTTAAAACAGACCAAGATCACTCATTTAGTAAAAAAAGATTTATCTCACTGATATTGCTATTTGCAGCCTTGATGGATTTTGATCATTTTCATTTTGGGTGTATTTTTATGTCATAAAACAGATTTGTGACTTAGCATCTTCTAATTAACATAATATTTAATGAAGAAGAAAGTTGTATACAGTCCCTGAAACTCTCTGGCGCTGGTACTTATCCCTTGATCTTAAACCAGGTCAAAATCTATGATCCCCCACTGGATGGGATGCTGGTCCATCTCAGGTTACTGGATCCAGTGTTATATGGCTGGGGGGGCCTGGCTGCCGGTTTGTTTGTCTTTTTGTTTTCCTCCCAGGTGGCGTGCATTTGGGACTGAGTGGCTGTGTTGCTGAGGCTGTCAGGACCTCACCCTGATCACCTGCGACTCGTCAGGACTCACAGCTGAGGTGCATCTGGCTGGATTGGAGCATGTTGGCATTTAAGACTGGAGTGCACAGTGTGTATTTGCCAGAGACTCGACCTTGTGACCAGACGGGTGAGATCGTCGTCTCGGGAGCCATCTCATCAGCAGCGGATGCTGAGAAACGTCCAGGTTTGATGCACAGTCTGTGAAAGAGGAGGGGGTGAGGTCTCACGCTCGTCAGCACACTTCCTGAGGTACGTTAGATTTTGTGACTAACAGTTATACAGTCAGTAAATGTGGTGTCCCTCACACCTTATTGTATTGAGCTGTTTGTTAGTCATGTATCAGCTTCCACTGCGGTGGAGTTTTGTGAACTGGATGTTCCATGCCTGCAGGTTGGAAGCTGATCAGCAATCAAGCCAGGAAGTGTTTGCTGTTTGTACACCTTTAAGTGTTCTGTGTGTAGAGTGTGGACTCACATAATGGTTCCTTCTTTCACAGACTCGGTTGTTGCGGCCACCTGGGGGGTGTCGGCGGGGTCCTTGGGTCCGAAACAGCTTCTGGCTCCGGACCGTTAGCGCTGCTGGGAGCGCACCACGCCAGGCCGCACCTTTCTGTTCTTACATTTTCACTGTTATGTATTCAATTCAGTTAGCCTTTGTACCGTGCTCTGCTTATTTCATACTGGGTCCTTCAAACGCTGGTCGGTTCTCCGAGCTGCGTCCGACACATAACATCCAGATCTGGATTTTGGATCAAGATAACACTTTATATACGTTTTGAAGGATTACGTCAAAACCACGTCATGGATTCTCACTAAATTTGCACCCCAGATATGTATTAGGGCATGGAAGACTCCAATAATTTTGGAGGTAATCTGGATCCGGATCCAGATTCTGGATCAAGATTCACTTGATATAAGCTTTGAAGGATTACATCAAAACTACTTCACGGATTCTCACCAAATTTGCACCACAGATAGATATTAAGGCATGGAAGACTGCACTTAATTTTGGAGGTGATCCAGATTCGGACTGGCAGATGTCAGAAATCTCTGATTGCTCTTAAAGTTATATTGTATTCTGCTCCTGACAACTACATGTTGGTAATGTTATTTAATTATGTGGTAAGAGAGTACAGAAGTAAACAATCCTGTCTTGTTAGTGTCAGTAATGTGCCAACAAGTTACCAGCTGACAACAAACTGTGGAAGACAGGAATGAAAAGGTAGCAGAAGAAGATAAAACTGGATCAGTAAAAATCTAAAGTGAGTCTACAATCAATCAATCAATCAATCAATCAATCAATCAATTTTTTCTATAGCGCCAAATCACAACAAACAGTTGCCCCAAGGCGTCTACAAACTAAAAGTAGTGAAGCAAATTGTGAAAAGCAGCCTGATCATGGATGCTTTGAAGCCAGAGGAAAATGTAAAGCTAATAGGGAATGTTGACAGTAATTTATACTTTCCAGCAGCAGTGTGGACGATGCATTTTGGACATGAGATTCAACTTGAAGACTTAAACATCTGAGGGCGTGTCTTTTCTGAAATGGACCATAGATTGATTAGGGTGGGACTTGTGTTTAATAAAGCAGATACTATTACTCAAAAGAAGTTTTGAATGCACACAATAGCAAGCTTTGATAACGAATTAGGACATCTGTAGTTCAAAGTTAAGGTTGCAGGAAAATTTCAAAATTTGAGCCCAATGCTTTTTGTTTTGGAGATTTTCTTTTTTAAATGGCTGTTTCTTGGAATACCTCTAGTTACTATGAAACACTGAGTGGTGCTTCCTGTGCTTGTTTTGCTTTTTCCAACAAACTTCTTGTTCTTGTTTTGTCATTCCAGTGCACGGGTACAGTGTTTTCATTTGGGCAGACAAGGTTATTTGGTCAGTTTCTGAGAACAGCAATTTCTCTTTTAAAAAGGTCAAAATGTTTTCAAGCAAATCACTGAGAGAAACATGTTGAATTATGACATTTAATTCATATCTGCAAAATATGATGTGTTGGAAAACTAAACAAAGTGTCCATTGAAAATCACTGACAGTTACTTACAGTTGTATGCAAAGGTTTGGGCACCACTGATAATTTTCATGATTTTCCTTTATAAATCATTGGTTGTCTGGATCAGAAATTTCAGTTAAATATATCATATAGCAGACGGACACACTGATATTTGAGAAGTGAAATGAAGTTTCTAGTATTTACAGAAAGTGTGCAGTAATTATTTAAACAAAATTAGGCAGGTGCATAAATTTGGGCACCCTTGTCATTTTATTGATTTTAATACATTTAACACTAATTATTGGAACACAAAATTGATTTGGTAAGCTCATTGACCCTTGACCTCCTTACACAGGTGAATCTAAACAAGAGAAAGGGTATTTAAGGTGGCCATTTGCAAATGTTTCCCCTCTTTGCATCTCTTCTAATGAGTGGCAACATGGGAGCCTCTAAACAACTCTCAAATGACCTGAAAACAAAGATTGTTCAACATCATGGTTTAGGGGAAGGATACAAAAAGCTATCTCAGATATCTCAGCTGTCAGTTTCCACTGTGAGGAACATAGTAAGGAAATGGAAGACCACAGACACAGTACTAGTTAAGGCCCAAAGTGGCAGGACAAGAAAAATCTCAGATAAGCTGAAGTGAAGGATGGTGAGAACAGTCATAGTCAACCCACAGACCTGCTCCAAAGACCTACAACATGATCTTGCTGCAGATAGTGTCTCTGTGCATCGTTCAACTATACAGCGCACTTTGCACAAAGAGATGCTGTATGATGCTGTAATGCAGAGGAAGCCTTTTCTGCGTACATGCCACAAACAGAGTCGCTTGAGGTATGCTAAAGCACATTAGAAAAAGCCAGCTTCATTTTGGAATAAGGTGCTGTGGACTGGTGAAACTAAAATTGAGTTATTTGGACATAACAAGGGGCGGTATGCATGGCTGAAAAAGAACACAGCATTCCAAGAAAAACACTTGCTACCTACAGTAAAATTTGGCTCCATCATGCTGTGTGGCTGTGTGGCCAGTGCAGGTTCTGGGAATCTTGTTAAAGTTGAGGGTCACATGGATTCCAGTCAATATCAGCAGATTCTTGAGAACAATGTTCAAGAATCAGTGACAAAGCTGAAGTTGCACTGGGGCTGGATCTTTCAACAAGACAATGACCCTAAACACTGTTCAAAATCTACTAAGGCAGTCATGCAGATGAACAAGTACAACATTCTGGAATGGCCATCTCAGTCTCCAGACCTGAATATTATTGAAAATCTGTGGTGTGATTTTAAGCGGGCTGTCCATGCTCAGAAACCAGCAAACCTGAGACGTTTTGTTAAGAAGAATGGTCCAAAATACCTTCAACCAGAATCCAGACTCTCATTGGAAGCTATAGGAAGCGTTTAGAGGCTGTCATTTCTGCAAAAGAAGGATCTACTAAATATTGATGTATTTTTTTCTGTTGGGGTGCCTAAATTTATGCACCTGCCTAATTTTGTTTAAAGAATTATTGCACACTTTCTGTAAGTCCTAGAAACTTCATTTCACTTCTCAAATATCACTGTGTTTGTCTGTTATATGATATATTTAACTGAAATTGCTGATCCAAACAACCAATGATTAATAATGATGATTATTTTGATTCCTTGGTCTCCAAAGTAACAGGCAAGAAAGGTCAATGTCCAACACGTAAACACAACACAACACATGATACAATATTCCTATTACTACAACTAGATATTTGCGTCACTTTTTAGTAAAATTGGAGCAACTTTAACTTTTGAACCATGTATAAAGTGAAGGGTTTCAGTTTGTCACCAGCCTTCAGTCTTTGTCCAACCTGGTTTCACGGCAAGTTATGATTCAGCAGCATGAAATATACATTAATTTACTGGTTTGTGATATTGTGACGAAAAGCGCCTCATTTTCGTCACGGCAGCACAAATTCATTTTAATAAATTATGAAATTAAAAGTGAAGCGGGGGGAGGGGCAGGTGTTGAGTGGTTATGGTTAGGGTTGGGGGAAGGAGTAGGGTTAGGTTATGATTAAGGTTAGGGTTGGGAGTAGGAGCAGGGTTAGTAATAGCACGAAAAAAAAAGTGAGACTGGGCTGCTTTGTCACCATTTTTGCTGTTTTTACCCCATAACTCCATAACATTCAGTCACAGACAGTCCAAACTGTACATTTTCTTAAAATTCATATTTCAGATAAATATGTGGTGTACTTTTCAATATGATTGAAGCATTGTCAAAATTCGTCCCACGTGTAATCATTGACCCCTACCTATACCATTCTGGGATGGTTATCATATGTTTTTGTGTAGGCTATGATATACTGATGCTGGATTATAATGTTTAATCTTCTTAGCTGCTATGAAAAGCCCACTTGGCAGACTGACCACAAGTGCTGTGGGCAACCAAGAGGGAAAATGCTGCAGACTAGGCAGAAGTAAAGTACAAAATGTTTGTGGTTATCATAATCGTTATCACTCTGATATTATAAAATTATATCTGACTGAAGTATAATCTGTTCTAAAAATATATCAGCACATTTTCCAGTCAGTTCTATTTCAACAATGGATAATACAAATACAAGACCTTCACTTAATTAACTTGGCTAGCAGCCGCACTTGCTAGCTGGCGCCTCTGACCTAATCATAACAGTGGAATTTGTGCAAGGGAATGGCAAAGCTGTTTTATAAACCTTTGCCCCATTGAAGAACAAACCATTCTAAAAATATTGAGATACAGATATAATTTGTCAGTTGTAAAACAAAACTGGATAGCACAAATGTGTTCCCTTTAAATAAGTGTTAATTTTTAGCTGGCTAGCCACTGCACTACTAGCTAGATTAGCTTTTAGCTGAGAAGAAAGTTAGTGTGATAACCTTGTTTGTCAGAGAATAACGTATTTTGTCTGTGTTCACTAGGTATTGTCAGGCTGTTGTCTATTTAGTTATTTCTATTAGTTTTCTAGTTTAACATTTCTGTCATAACATGTATGAATAGGGTTGCCAACTCTCTGAAAAATAAATAAGGGACACCTCACCACCAGGGCCGACCGGCCGACTGACCATTGCCTTCACCCTTCCCAGCGTCTGTGTGAAATGATTTTTAACCATTTGACTGTTGACTTGACCCTGAATTTAGGTAGATGCATACATGCATTTGTTCTGATATGAACACATGGAAAACAAATTATTATTTAGCAATTTATTTTTAGTGCAAAATAAATTTTCACTCACAATTTCAATATGAGCATTCTGTATTCTTTAAAAATAACTCTCTGTAGTGCTATTGCTTAACTTAAAATTGTATAAATTAACAAACAAAAAAAAAACAATAGAAAATTTGCATCATCCAAAACAATGTAACAGTGCAAAACAATGTAACAGTGCACATTTACACATTTAGTGTAATAAAAAGTGCAAAAAATAAAGTCTGAAAAGTAAACAATACTGTTGTCGCGCACCTTTTCCACCCAGCCATTTTCCTTTTCTCATTCTCCCCTGTATTTTTGCATTCTTTTTTGTTTGTTTTTTTGTTTTTTTTTAGGAGGAGTAACGACGTTACAGACATTGCTGTCCGTAGGCATATCTGCAGTGTCGGTGTCGGTGTCTGTATCGATATCAGCCATGCTGATTTGTTATTGTCGTCCAGCGACCGTCGTGGGCTCATGACGTCGGTATCTTCTTACGAGCAGATGTCCCTCGACCAACGAGATAAGAGTGATTCTGTATTGTCAACTCGTGTCTGTCAGCTCATTGGTGAAAAGCAGGAGAGAGGCTGGGATCAAATTTACCGTAAGTTTCCATATAAAGCGCCAGTCTATTCCATTGACATTTTACAGACTTTTTGATTCTCACAGAAATACGGGACAAACTGCGTCCCGTTTCAGGTCAATACGGAACGCACACTTTTATTTCCAAATAAGGGACGATTCCGTTTTTCAAGGGACGGTTGGCAACCCTATGTATGAAAAAGATATAGCAAGACAGATTAGCATTGTCAGTCTTTACTGATTCTTCAGTATGACTCCAATAACAAATTCACTGAAGGAATGTTATTAAAAATATTTTTTTGTTTAAGTTTTCCCCTATTAGTGGTTTAAGCATATTCTAAAAATATTTAAACACCTTAAAATTAAGTTTGCAGAAGTTATGTTTTCGCCCGTTTGGTTGTGAATAGCCTGGAACCTACAATTTTTCATGTATTGTTATGAAATATCGATACATATCCTGATAGGCAAGAACTGATTCAGTTTTCAAGGTCAAATGTCAAACTCAGGAAAAATCTTGGAAAAAATCCCTATCCTTTAACACTGAATGAAATTTCAAAGATTCGTAACTCTCAAAAAAGACAAAAAATTCTTTCATATTGCAGAGTGCTATGTAGGATGATATCCTTTACTGACTGACAAAATTTGATCCGGATTACAGATTTTGTGCCCATTTAAATTTAACTTTGAAAACCCCACTTAATGTATATTTTATATTATATCTTAATCAAACATGCCCCAATCACCCTCATATTTGAAAGTGAGGTGCAGACTGACACTCATTATCGCCTAACAACTTTTGATCCAGATCTGATCCAGATTGTAGATTTTGTGGAGATTTTATTTTAATATTGAAAAGCCCATCTGGTGTACATTTTGCATTATGTCTCAATCAAAAGTGCCTCAATCACTATCATTTTTTGTTATACATCTACCTACACCACCAAAATTGGGTGGAGGGTAAATTTGATGCCTGTTTGTCTATCTTCCAGTTATCAGTCAGAAACCAAGCCAAAAAGCAGTGACAAATTGTGCATAGCAAAGATAATGAATGCTGCCTGAAAACTGAGAAAGTATTCAGAAACTGAAAAAGTTGATAAAAAAACCCCCTGAAAATACCACAAAAAAGTGCATGAACTAAATATATACTGCTGACATTTGAGCACATCTAATTTAGCTTATGAAAAGCCATTTCTAAGAGGACTTCGACCTTGAAAAAATTTTCCAAGGTAAAAATTTGTGGAATTGGGAAGTAGCATTGGCGGAGGTTTGCGCTCTATGAGCGTGCTGCTCTAGTACATTATGTTTCTGCACAACTCTTTCTCATTTAAATAGGAACCACTTCACTAAATAATGTTACATACATTCTTTTGAAAGCTAATCAGTGGTACTATTTAAAGGCTCCTCATGTTTCCATAGATGATGGTTTTTGGAGTGAGGAAGTTAAAAGTAAGTGGAGTATCTCATTGTTCTTGTTTTATGTGTAGCTTCATGTGCTAGTGCTAAGATCAAAAGCTCCATTTGAGATTGGACTTCATGAGTAGTGTGAGTTTTAAAGCTTTGTTTCTCTGCAAAAAGATGAATTATTGGTTTCTATAAAAACTCTTAGAAGACGCTGCTTGCTGTATCATAGTCCTTGCTGATGTGTGAAGTGCTGGGCAGGGACTTGAGGTACTCCATGTGCCTCCTGGCATCCTCCTGGTTGTGCCTGATGTAGTAAATGATGTAAGCCGTCACCATGGAGAACCAGCAGAACATGGCCACAAACATGGCCACATCTGTCGTCTTCTGGTGGAAGTTACAAAAGTTCATTCCCGAGTCCAGGACTTGGATCACTGGTTGTCCTACATACTCCTCCTGCACCGACGTGTAGCAGAATACCTCATTTACTGTCTCGGGGTCCAACCTCAGCTCCCTCAGCACCTCCTGCAAAGAGCACTCACAGTGCCACGGGTTGTGGGATAGGCGGATGCGGGCGTGCAGCTTGGCGAAGGTGTCCATTGGGAGGCTGCTGAGGTGGTTGTTCGAGAGGTCCAGAGTTTGTAGGCCCTCAGAAACCCCTTGAAAGGCACCAGCCTCTACAGTCTCAATGGAATTATGGGATAGATCCAGTTCCCTGAGGCGATGTAGGTCTGCGAAGGCCTGTTTGGGGATGTGTTTGATGTGGTTAGACGATAGGAGGAGAACAACGGTGTCCTTGGGCAAGTTAAGCGGGACATTTTCCAAGTTGCGTGAGGTGCACTGCACCACCACACCGTTCCTTTCAGAGCAGTGACAGTTCTTGGGGCAGGCGTGCGCTGTCATAATCATCAACAGCAACAGTGCAAAAATGGAAGGGAGTTTAAAGGATGACCCACACCTTTGAGAAGTCCCCATTAGTCTGGGCATTAACGGCTAAAGTACCATTTTCAGGCTCCTTTTAAACATTCATCTGGACAATTATTCATCATGTTACCTTGACAGTTATAGATAATCAAGCCCTGATCCAAAAGAAAAGTAGAAGGTGCCCAAAGGTTCCATACAGGCAAAATGAGACGTCAGAGTATTAAACAGCTGATGTGGCACAGTGAGGACACAAGGGACACAAACTTTTTCACAGTCCACGTCATACATTAGGATCCAGGGAGGGTGAGAGAAGGCGGCTCCTTTCCACGTGAGAAGAAAGCTGTGAGAATGAGCAAAAGTGAGATAAAAAGAGACAAAAAGTCAAGTTTTCCCCCTCTCACATAGCCAAGCTTTCTGTTGTTTTGGCATCTGCTCCTTTTCTAAAGGTTTGAGAGGCATCAGGTGCATATTGTGGCTCTACAGTCTGACTACACCTTTGAAGTGATGCAAATAAAGTTAACAATTTTCATAAAAATGGCATGCTTCTGTGGGTCTAACGTACTCATGACTTTCAAAACAGCAATGTCAGTGTGTTTAAGCAAACTTAAAAAAAATGCCTATAACATTAGTGGTGATGGTCAGAATGTGAATTAAAATTACTACACAACAAGACAATATTACAATTAGTGTCAAATATTTTCTGATATACTAAGGAATTGTTTTATTTTAATGTGGATACAGTAATTACAAAACTGCAATATTATAAACTATTTAATTATTGGACAAACTGCAGAAAACTCAGAAAAATTAAAGTGAACGCAAAAACCTGCACGTTTTCTTCGCTATGCTGTTATAGAAATTACACATAGAAATTATAGAAATGCAGAGCTTCATTTTTTCATTTTTTTTCTTGTTCGTGATAACCCAAAGTTAACATAATAACCACTTAATTCAGTCTTCGCATTTCGTCTTTAAAATGTGCCTGCTGGTTCGCCCGGATGCGTAAAAAGTAAGTTTAGGTCCTACCTGGTGCTCTGTCCGGCTCAGATAATCAGATTCTTTTATTTGAGACATGCGAGGAAAAAAAATAACTTCACCATCTGTGGATGAATAGATGTCGCAGCGCAGATGTAAGGTCCGTTAAACGGCAGTTTACTGGTTTGCAGCAGTTCTGTTTCAGTTTGTGCGCAAAGGCGCAGCGGCGCTCAGGTCCACATGTGCCGGATCGACGTGTCTACCCCCCCTCCCCCCAAACACACACACACACACACACACACACACACACACACACACACACACACACACACACACACACACACACACACACACACACACACACACACACACACACACCAAATTAACAAATGTTTGAAGATCATTTTTCAACAGGAATATCAATACCAATGGTTAATATATGGAAGATCAGTCAGATCGAACAAAAATTAACAGAAATAAAATTGTTAAAAACTGAAATACAACTGGCCAATAATTTCCTTTGGTGAGGCAGAAAGTATATAATAATAATAATAATAATAATAATAATAATAATAATAATAATAATAATAATAATAATAATAATCACACTGAAGTGAAAAAAATGTATTTTCAAGTAAAATAGTAAGTCCTTTCAGCTGCTAAAAAGTGCCTTCTATGTGCAGTTCCACATGTGTCTAGTTTAAAAACACACAACAGAATAGAACAGTTTCTCATTTAATTGTTGTTGGATCCACAAGTTGGTTGTGATTCCGGCATTGCCAGTCAAATGTGAAATTAATATTTCATCAGCCTTTTGGGAACACAGAAGTCTGTTGGCTGTATCCAGATGAATAACACGACTGCCTTCTCGTTACACAACACAGATTTGCACAAGAGAAATCAATAACAAAGGTAGTAAAAAAAACATCAATAAGTAAAATAAAGTAAATTCTAATAATCCTGATCCTGATCTTTGCTCCCAGTTTCTCATCTTTGATTCATTTTCTTTGATCTTGATAAGTAATCCAGATCACTGGCCTTTGATCGTGATTGCAGATATGTGATCCTGACAGCTCATCTTTGATCTTCATTATAATGGGTGGAATTTGATCCTGATCTTTGATCACAATCTTAGATCCTGATTGCTGAACTTCCTCCTGATATATAATCCCAATTACTGAGCTTTGATCCTGATCACTTGTCTTTGATCTGATCTTAGATCCTCATTGCTGACATTTTATCCAGATCTTTGATACTTAATAATGAATTGTTTTCTTGATCTCTCATCATTGATCCCGATCGTAGACCCTCACAGCTGAAATTTGATCGTGCTCATTGATCCTGACCACTTATCTTTGATCCTAATCGATGATCTATCAACCCTTCCAAGAAGATTGTATTTTTGTTGCCAGTTGTATGTCTGTATTGCCTTTATTTAGTAATTATGATCAGGGGTCAGATCCTGACCTTTGCAATGACAATTAAAGAATAAAGATCAAATGGATGATCAGGATCAAAGGAAACTGTGTTGGATATGAATCATCAAGGTTCATCAATAAAAGGCAAAATCCACCATTTGATCTAGGCAAACGTCAAAATTGGTTTGGTCTTATTTAATCAGAGGTCTACCATTCCCCAAAATGAACTGAAATCAGTTCTTACGCTTTTGCAATATCTTGCCGACAGACAGACAGACTACCAATTGATCTGCACTAACTGAAAGTGAAAGAGATGTGTATCTTTATTATGTTGTTCAAAGACACAATGGAGCCAATCTAGGGACCTCTGCAGGTCCCTGAACCCTATTTGAGAACAAAGCTGCAGCCTTTTCCTCTTTATCCTCTTGTTAATGATTGTGTGCCCAATGTGCCACATTCTGTCATTCCTCATAAACATTCATTACAGTGGTCCTGCTTTGATGGAGAACCTCAATAGTGAACTTGTCACACTGACCATGACAAACACCTTTAAGCCCTTCCCACCTGTAATCTCTGTGGCACAAAGTCCACCTGAAAGTAATCACACACTTTGCAATAGACACATTGCAAAGTGTGTGATTAAAAGGCGACTATGTGCAAAGTTCAGCTCTGCCAATTTGTCAGAACTGCTGATTTTTACTGAAGCACTTCAGTTGGTGTATGTGTGCTTTACCCTTATTCAAAAATAATTGTAGGATGAACTCATTAGTGTCGGAAGAGCTAAGCATCAGTTTGTGATGAAAGATTAAGTTCAGTCTCTAATGCAGTTTAACATGAGCCAAAGCAATTTGTTTCACTCATTTTGTCAGAGAAATTGTTACTGGTTAACCATTTACAAGAGCTCGTGAAGTTTGTTGAGTTAACATAACATCTCAATTAAGTCAGAATGTAAGGCAGATGAATAGTTCTATCTGGAAAGGTGTTAAATTTTAAAGTCCTTCACTACGTGTAATTCAGCTGTAGACTTGCAGAGAGACTGATGTCAGCTTTTTGTACAGACAGCCACAGTTTAATGTGCATAAAATGTGTGAAATGTTTGGACCGTCTGTGGGAGAAACAGCTGTGTGGAATGGAAAAGGTCAAAGGTGAAGAGAAAGAAGCTTTTAACAACAACAGGGGAGGAGATGGTCTAGTAAGCGTGGGGTTAAAGACCAGCGGATCCTCCGTTCAAAACCCAGCCAGACCGTAAAATCACTAAAGGCCCTTGGGCAAGGTAGTTGCTCCCAGTGTGTAGTGAGTGCCTTACGTTGGTGTGCGTTTGTGTGAATGGGTGAATGTGAGGCATAACTATAAAGCCCTTGAACTTCTGATACAGATGGAATTGAATGCAATCCATTTAGCAATTACTAATACAAGCAAAAACCTGGGAGATGCAGTCATTATAGTAAGATTATTATTATAATTGAGAGATTTATGTATATTTATTATTATTAGGGTGATTCTTAGACTATGGGCACTTATTATGTACTTTGATCATATTGTATGAAAAACAGAAAAAAGGGGAAATTTCACACTTTTATAGTTATCTTTACAATGAAAGTGTGTTAAGAAATTTGTTCTAGTAGTCTATGATGACTTTTTCCACCTTTTTTCAGCATCATTATATGCAAATATTGCCGTTTTGTGCTTGTCCCACACCCAGACTTTTGATCTTCAATGATAAAAATGAATGGTAAAGAAACGTTTTTTCTAATGTTTTAAAATATCTCTGAATAAAATATCAGTAAAATAATCAAAACATAATTGGGGTATTCAATGTCACACAACTGTTGTGATTTTTTTAAACAAAATGTAGTTGTCCCACACTATTGCCGTAATTTCCACCACAACACTAATGTCCCTTTAAATAGTTTGTATGAAAGATTGTTTGGGTAGTTTCTATGGAGATAAACAGTGACATCAGAGCACATGTATATAGCGCCAAATTACAACAAACAGTTGCCCCAAGGCGCTTTATATTGTAAGGCAATGGTGTGGTGGAAATTACATTTACAAGGCCAATAGTGCCCGTAGTTAAAGAATCACCCATTAATGAGCCTCCAACAGATTGGCGTCCTGTCCAGAGTGTACCCCGCCTCACGTCCTATGACTGCTGGGATACGCTCCAGCCGCCCGTGACTCTTAATTGGAATGAGTGTGTGTAGAAAATGAATAAATGAATTATTAATAGGCACAAGTTTGTTTTGTGGCAAAAAATACAACAGTGCCAAATACCATGAGTACTTTTCAGTTTGTTAAAAAAAAAAAAATCACAAGTTTTTCTGCAGTTGGAGCTCACATACGAGTATTTTGCAACATCAGGAACATTAATCCAAGCAGCTGGTTTGTTGGGATCCTGAAGTAATCATTTTGAAAGATGTACAACTTGAAATAAAATCCTCTTTTTGCTTGTACCTTTTAGTGTTTTCACCATCATTGCTGAACATGAGAGTGTCTAAACTTGTCGCCTTGTTTTCCTGAAAATCTTAACCATTTTTTTGTCAGGTGGTGAAAAGTAAATGACTCTTTTGTCAAAGTTTGAGGATTAATAACACTTTATGATTTGGTATATCATTTAGACATAAATTGCTCAAAACAAATTATACAGTAGGACACAAAGCTTTAAATTAAACCACATAGTTAAATTTAATGACAATTATGTTAGCACAGAATCACATGACATCATGTCAAAATCATTTTGTCCCATCTGCACTTTCAGGGTTTGTTGTAGATGACATTGTGAAGTTACTGTGTGAAAGCAGTACTGTGCCGGCGTGCAGTACTTACTGACCTCTCCGCTGTCACACGTGGTACAGCTGATAATTCTCTGCTGCTGCAGAGGCTGTCTGACATTGGATGCTGCTCATTCTGGCTGCAGTTGCTTTCAGAATCACTTACAGAGAAGGATAGAGAATATTCTTTATCGATGTGATCCCCACAGCCAACGTCAGAATCTAAAGAACGAAGCTGACCATATCTATTGAGAAAAGACTCCACTCATCTTTGTACACAAAGATGGTTTTAGTTTTCTTGTCATCTTTGTCATTGCTTTGACATCAGTCCTTTATGTTATAGAGAAGGCTGTCTGTAAGCAGTTTACAAGTTGAGTGATGGCTTGGACACACTCCAACTGTCAGTGCGAGCCAATGGAGGGGTGGAGAATGGTTTTATGTTCTGACAGCCCAGTCAGACAAACCCTTATTGAACTGTTATTGAAGGTAAATTGACTGAGGAGAACAGCTTTCTCTGCCCAGCAGCACAGTGTGTTGGCCATTTGACTTGCTAATTTACTTTTTGCTATTATTGCAGAGCAGGTAGCTCAGGGCATAGGAGTTTGGCTACCAATATGTAAACCTGGGTTCGAGTCCTAGACATGCTATCTGTCTGTGTCATTGGACAAAGCATTTAATCTTCATCCCCCCCAGTCCACCCAGTTGTAAATGGGTACTGACCTTGGTTGGAGATGTAACTTGTGGACTAGTGTCAAATCCAGGGTAAGACACAGAGACTCTTATCTGCTCCATGTTTTGGAACCTAGGTGGGTTTCCTTTACCCTTCAAACTGAGCAAATTGAAATATGCTTCATAAAAATGTGTATTTTGAAAAAAAAAAAATCAAATTTTTAGGCTTGAATGAGGTGCTTTTTTTCTCCTGCAAATATTTGCTCATATTGAAATGGATGCCTGCAACACGTTTCAAAAAAGCTGGGACAGTGGTATGTTTATCACTGTGTTACATCACTTTTCCTTCTAACAACACTCAATAAGCATTTGGGAACTGAGGACACTAATTGTGAGTGTCATGATTGGGTATAAAAGGAGCATTCTCAAAAGTCTCAGCCGTTCACACACACACACACACACACACACACACACACACACACACACACACACACACACACACACACACACACACACACATATATATATATATATATATATATATATATATATAAATCTTGTGTGTTCTCCACATGGTGGTCTGAGTTCCTCACTAGAGGAGCCAAAATCCACTTGAGGTGCTTGGCCAAACTGTAAGTGATTGAATCCATGCTACATACAATAGGCCTGAGTGGCACATCCTGTTTGTGGATTTTGGGCAGCCCATAGATGCATGGAGAGGCGTCCCCAGGGTACAGTCTGTAGTACGCCTGCCTGTCGATGAGTGCCTCTTTCTCCAGGTTTTGGAGGTAGTTAATGATTTTCTTCTTATAGCCACTTGTGGGGTCTCTCTTCAGACGCTCGTACGTATTGGAGTCACTGAGCAAGTTGTTGACCTTGGCCTCGTAGTCCGATGTGTTCAGGACCACCGTGCATCTGCAGGATAAGGATGCTTTGGCCCTTCTGATTTTGTGAACAAGATCAAGGACCTTCAGCTGGAGGCAGATGAATCTATGGTGTCATTTGATGTGACTTCGTTGTTCACCTGCATCCCCACTGCTGAGGCTGTCACAGCTGCGAGGCAGAGACTGCTGGTGGATGCGTCTCTACTTGAAAGGGTCAAACTTACACCAGACCACATCGGCCAACTCTTGGAGATCTGTCTTAACACCACGTATTCCCTGCTCAGGGGGAATTACTACAGGCAGATGCATGGTTGTGCAATGGGGGTCTCCGGTATTCCGCATTGTGGCCAATCTGTACATGGAGCTAGTGGAGAAGAGAGCCTTGGCATCATGCATGGGCATCTCTCCCAATCACTGGGTCAGATATGTCAATGACACATGGGTTAAAACCAAGAAACAGGAAGTGGATGCCTTTACAGAGCACATCAACTCGGTGGACTCCAATAGCAAGTTCACACGTGAGGATGCCAGAAACAACCACTTAGCTTTCTTGGACTGTGATGTTACAATTGGAGAGAACAGGCAGCTCCAGACAGGGGTTTACAGAAAACCCACTCACACTGACCAATATCTGCTCTTTGGCTCAAACCACCCCCTTGAACACAAGCTCGGTGTGATCAGGACTCTTCAACACAGAGCCCTACAGGTGCCCACAACTACAGAGGGAAGGACTAAAGAACAACAACATGTAAGGAAAGCCCTCACAGTTTGTGGGTACCCACGATGGTCCCTGGACAAAGTGCAGAAGTCCCAAAGAACAAAGAGACCAGAGAGACAGGAGACAGAGCCAAGAAGAAGAGGAGTGTCTTTCCCTTATTTAACAGGAGTAGGGAAAAAACTACAGAGGATCTTCAGACAGCACAAAATCCCAGTTTACTTTAAACCTGTTAACACCTTGAGACAGAAATTAGTTCACCCTACGGACAGGATCCCTAGTTACAAACAGAGCAATGTGCTGTATTCTATGTCAGGAAAACTGTAATGAACACAACATAGGTGAGACTAAGCAGCCGTTACACAAAAGGTTATACCACCACTGCAGAGAGGGCGCCGGTGGACCTCAGTTTGCAGTTCATCTCCACCTTAAAGACACTAACCACACTTATGAGGACAAGGAAGTTAAAATCTTAGCCAGAGAAAAGAAATAGTTTGAGAGGGGAGTGAAAGAAGCATTGTATGTGAAACAGTTGAAGCCCAGCCTTAACCAGGGAGGCGGTCTGAGACACGCTTTGTCCCCTGTTTACAATGAGGTACTCAGGTCAAAGCAGTCTCAGCCTTTTGTTCATGGTAATGAGTCAGCATCCTTCTCCCTATATACCCTGTGTCCCTCCTCTGTACATGTCACAAACCATCTCAATCTCACCTCTCTCACTTTGTCTCCAAACCGTCCCACCTCAGCTGTCCCTCTGATATGTTCATTCCTAATCCTGTCCATTCTTGTCACTCCCAAAGGCAATCGCAACATCTTCAGCTCTGCCACCTCCAGCTCTGTCTCCTGTCTTTTTGTTAGTGCCACCATCTTTAACCATACAATATAGCTGGTCTCACTACTGTCTTGTAAACTTTCCGCTTCACTCTTGCAGATACAGTTGTGCTCAAAAGTTTACATACCCTGGCAGAATTTCTTTGTTTCTTTTTTTTTGGCCATTTTCCAGAGAATATAAATGATAGCACAAAACCTTTTTTCATTCATTGTTAGTGGTTGCGTGAAGCCATTCATGGTCAAACAACTGTGTTTACTCTTTTTGAATCATAATTACAACAGAAACTACCCAACTGACCCTCACGACACATCACAATGTGGGATTGTTTTTAGGAATTAGTAAATCAATCAATCAATCAATCAATCAATCAATCAATCAATCAATCAATCAATCAATCAATCAGTTTTATTTATATAGCGCCAAATCACAACAAACAGTTGCCCCAAGGCGCTTTATATTGTAAGGCAAGGCCATACAATAATTACGTAAAAACCCCAATGGTCAAAACGACCCCCTGTGAGCAAGCACTTGGCGACAGTGGGAAGGAAAAACTCCCTTTTAACAGGAAGAAACCTCCAGCAGAACCAGGCTCAGGGAGGGGCAGTCTTCTGCTGGGACTGGTTGGGGTTGAGGGAGAGAACCAGGAAAAAGACATGCTGTGGAGGGGAGCAGAGATCAATCACTAATGATTAAATGCAGAGTGGTGCATACAGAGCAAAAAGAGAAAGAAACACTCAGTGCATTATGGGAACCCCCCAGCAGTCTAAGTCTATAGCAGCATAACTAAGGGATGGTTCAGGGTCACCTGATCCAGCCCTAACTATAAGCTTTAGCAAAAAGGAAAGTTTTAAGCCTAATCTTAAAAGTAGAGAGGGTGTCTGTCTCCCTGATCCGAATTGGGAGCTGGTTCCACAGGAGAGGAGCCTGAAAGCTGAAGGCTCTGCCTCCCATTCTACTCTTACAAACCCTAGGAACTACAAGTAAGCCTGCAGTCTGAGAGCGAAGCGCTCTATTGGGGTGATATGGTACTATGAGGTCCCTAAGATAAGATGGGACCTGATTATTCAAAACCTTATAAGTAAGAAGAAGAATTTTAAATTCTATTCTAGAATTAACAGGAAGCCAATGAAGAGAGGCCAATATGGGTGAGATATGCTCTCTCCTTCTAGTCCCTGCTAGTACTCTAGCTGCAGCATTTTGAATTAACTGAAGGCTTTTCAGGGAACTTTTAGGACAGCCTGATAATAATGAATTACAATAGTCCAGCCTAGAGGAAATAAATGCATGAATTAGTTTTTCAGCATCACTCTGAGACAAGACCTTTCTAATTTTAGAGATATTGCGTAAATGCAAAAAAGCAGTCCTACATATTTGTTTAATATGCGCTTTGAATGACATATCCTGATCAAAAATGACTCAAAGATTTCTCACAGTATTACTAGAGGTAAGGGTAATGCCATCCAGAGTAAGGATCTGGTTAGACACCATGTTTCTAAGATTTGTGGGGCCAAGTACAATAACTTCAGTTTTATCTGAGTTTAAAAGCAGGAAATTAGAGGTCATCCATGTCTTTATGTCTGTAAGACAATCCTGCAGTTTAGCTAATTGGTGTGTGTCCTCTGGCTTCATGGATAGATAAAGCTGGGTATCATCTGCGTAACAGTGAAAATTTAAGCAATGCCGTCTAATAATACTTCCTAAGGGAAGCATGTATAAAGTGAATAAAATTGGTCCTAGCACAGAACCTTGTGGAACTCCATAATTAACCTTAGTCTGTGAAGAAGATTCCCCATTTACATGAACAAATTGTAATCTATTAGATAAATATGATTCAAACCACCGCAGCGCAGTGCCTTTAATACCTACGGCATGCTCTAATCTCTGTAATAAAATTTTATGGTCAACAGTATCAAAAGCAGCACTGAGGTCTAACAGAACAAGCACAGAGATGAGTCCACTGTCTGAGGCCATAAGAAGATCATTTGTAACCTTCACTAATGCTGTTTCTGTACTATGATGAATTCTAAAACCTGACTGAAACTCTTCAAATAGACCATTCCTCTGCAGATGATGAGTTAGCTGTTTTACAACTACCCTTTCAAGAATTTTTGAGAGAAAAGGAAGGTTGGAGATTGGCCTATAATTAGCTAAGATAGCTGGGGCAAGTGATGGCTTTTTAAGTAATGGTTTACTTACTGCCACCTTAAAAGTGTAGAAGAATTTTTAGGTCCTTATTTGAACTATGATGAACTATCAAGTGTCCTGATCTGAACTGTATGTCCTCTGGCTGAACTAGCAGGTGTTCAACCCAAAAAAGGGGCTCTATTAGTCATTCGGTCTGTCAGGGGCTTTCCAAGGCCTTTTAGGTGCTTTCCCGCAGGCCACGTGCAGGGGGCCTCAGGCCAGCTGCACCTGTGGCCGAAGGTCTTTTTAAAAAATCAGTTGTAAATCCTTCAAGTTTTAATGGGAGCGTTTGTCACATTGAAATAATGGCCTAACACCTGCTTAGGGTTCACTAGAGGACGCTTCCAATAGAAAACCATGTTTTGGGAATAAAATAAATAAAAAAGTCGAAGGAGGAGCGATGCCCGCGGGTCTCCAATAAATAGATGAGCGCGGTCGTCACATATTCAGTCTCTGTAGAGGACTCAGTTTGTATAAGTTCTGTGTCGAAGGCTTAAATAAACTTAAAAACTCTGTGCATTTTATCTTGCTTAAGGCTGAATTATTCCAAAGTGTTGTGTCCTTTTCTAGCAAATCACTTGCAATTAGTTTGTGTTATCTAAAAGAAGACATCCTGAGACGACCAAAAAGAGGACCACGACAAAAGCCTGTGGTACATAGCCAACTAATAAAGATAGATTGATCATATTTAAAATCGAAGCATTAAATAAAAGGATTAAAGCAGCAGCATGTCAAACCTGTAAATTTTATTCTGAAATCACCTTAAATCCACAATATCCTGATATTTAACAACAAATCAAATGTTTTCAGTGGCAGTTCAAGGCCATTTCAACTGGGGCAGGGGTGGGGGCACAAATTTGTCATCAGTGAGACATATTTTGAGAAATCTGTTTGAATAGTTCTATTTAACTTTAATTGCCTGTGAACGGTTCGTTTTGGGAGCAGCATCATGGTGGCTTACTGGTTAGCACAAGGTCATGGTGTCGATTCTCACCTGGGGCCGTTCTGTGTGGAGTTTGCGTGTTCTCCCCTTTTTTGTGTGGGTTCCTTCTGGGTGCTCCGGTTTCCTCCCATATCCAAAGACATGCAAGTTAGATTAATTGGAATCTTTATTTTGTCTGTGGGTGTGAATGCATTTTTTTTGTCTCTATGTGGCCCTGCGACAGACTGGCGTCCTGTACAGGGCGAACCCCGCCTCACGCCCTGTGACTGCTGGGATAAGCTTCAGCCCCCTGTGACCCTCAATTTGAGTAAGCGCATATAGAAAAAGGATGGATGGATTTGTTTTGGCAAAGACAAGGTCATTGGAGGTCAAAGGTCAAAATTTAGAAATTACTTTTATATTTGCTAAACATGTCACATATATGTACTGTAGGTGGGTTCTGGAATTGTTCAAGTGACATCAACCAAAGGTCAGATATTGAGGGCCAAGGTCACTGGGTCAAGGGTTCAAATTTAGGTTTTTCACTCTGATTTGCACCAAATGTGACATACATATGCAGGTGGGATCCTGAATTTCCCAGAAAGGACACATTTCAAGGTCGGTTATTGGTGCTTTAGGTCATGTCTGCCTTTTTGTTGGCATACTTGTCCCAGGCTCTTTTTGCTGATTTCTACCAAACTCAGTAAATCAGTAAAAGCTGACCTTGAAATTTCCTTTAAAGAATTAATCGTAGCAAAGGTCATGGTCAAGGAATTTGATTTTCAACCTGATTTGGACCAAATGTTGCACACACTTAGGCGGAGTCCAGAAAATGGGTGAAGGTCAAGGTCATTTTGTGGACCTCATGAGGACCCATGTCCTCTTGGAAGAACCAAAGGTCTAAATACTGTAATACATATATATATATATATATATATATATATATATATATATATATATATATATATATATATATATATATATATAAAATGCAGCACACTGGTTCTACTTACAGTTTTCTTCTTAAAGCAAAACACAGTAACAGAAGACAACAATGACTCACCAGACAAAACAGGTCACAGACAGAAGAAAGCAAACTTTATTTGTCTTTATACTTACCAACACTTTGAAAGTGAAACCTATGTAATTACTCACAACTAATATAGATCTGCACATCGCAAATAAATCAACTGAAAATAGTTACAAAGTTCTGTCACTTTTGTCCCTAAACTGCAATTACACACAAACCGAAGCAGAATAAACATGTCAAGTCATTTTTTTTCTTGCTGTTGTCGCCAAAAGTAGATAATTCCAAAAAGCGTTTTTAGTAAGCTACACAGCTCTCCTGTAGCTACGCTAATAATAAAATAACAGAATAAATAATTGCACATTGCACCATATTATTGCATTAGTTGCAGTTAGTTTCAAAATACGCAGTATACTCAGGCATATACACAAATATGAGTACAGTTTTCAGACACTGAGTAACACATGAAGTTCATGAACACTGATGTTATTTAAATCACACTCAGAACTCAGTGTTTTTGCTTGGTGACCAAATTCATATTATACAACGAGCAGTTTCAGCAGATGCAAATGTTCTGTATGTTGCTAATCCCTTGTGGAAACCATTAACTAACAATGTATTTTTTATATTTGTGTGTAGTCATTTGAAACAAACATTCCAGTGTTACACATGCGCTGATAATGGTTGCGAAAAACAAAAACTAATACTTTTAGGGTAGAATCCTGCACAGAAACAGGTGAAATTAGATATAACTCAGTGAGCCATTTTTTTTAAAAACCTCAATTTATAAATCAATGATATATCTTTCTTCAAGGCCACAGGCAGGTAGCATGAGCAGGATTTGAACACAGGGCTAAATATTGGCGGGACAGCTCCTTATCCACTCAGTAACCTGCTCTACACAAGCTGTGTCTTTGGACATGATACTTGATCTGGTTTGTCTCAGTCCACCCAGTTGTAAATGGGTACCAGCCTTGGTTGAGGAAGTAACCTATGTAGACTCTATCCTCTTGACGAGGCACCAATGGACTCTAGGGCCTATGTAGGGTATATCTTTGGGGGTTCTGGTGGGATTCAAACACCAGACTTGTCACTCACAATACTATCAATCTTCAGTGGTCAGCTAAAGGAGAATCCCTGCTAGCTATGTTCATCCCATTTCCGCTGCAGGAACTTGTGGGGCATTTTAGGGGGTCTGACACCTTTGCACGTATCTCCATTGCAGGGCTGCCCCCTGAAAGGTGATTTTTGGGGCCTTTTTCAGGACCAGATAAGTCAGTGCTCCAGGGTAGTATTGAGCAGCCCTGAGCTCTTACGGGAGAAGATGACATCAACAAGCGCCAAGTCAGATGAGTGAAACAAAAACAGTTAAAAAAAACTAAACACAATATGGACAGCAGAGGTGACAGATGGGCCAACAAGGCGATATAGGCCACGTTGACTTACTTCTCGAGGGATGAGGGTCAGTGAGGATTTCAACATATATCGCAGAATAATTACATAGTTGCATGAACTCAGTGCGTTGTCAATCCAATAGAGACACAATGACTGAGAAGGCCAATTAGGGGGCCATTCCTGTAATATTTCATGAAATCAAGGAAGGTTGAATTCTGATGGTGAAAATGGATCTAGAGAGCACACACCTTTGCCAAGGCCCAATGATCATGTGTTTTTACTTAGGCAAGCTGAAGTGAAGGTGGGGGAGCTGTTTTGTCAAAGTACAAATAACATGTTCTAACTGGTTCTCAAGACCATGCACCTAAGTGGCTCTACTCTACTCTTTTCTACTCTTCTATTTTACTCTTCCTTTTTAGATATTTAGATCTATCTTAGTATATTAGCATAGTTCCACCTTAGAATTGGAATATAATATATAAGATATACCTTACTGAATTTTCATGTAAATCAATGAGAGGATAAGGGAGAGATAAAATATTAATTAATAGCAATCATCGAGCTGAAGCTGTTTCAAATTGTAATCGAATATTTCTTGACCCTCCCCCCACCGCTACACCAAAGTTCATTGAAGTCCATTTATGTCTTTTTGATATATCTTGTTGACTAACAAGCAAACAAATCCTAACAGTCACCCAACATCCTTATATTAAACATTACAGGTCAAATTATGGAATGCAAGTGAAAAAAGAAATTAAAATCATATTTAGATAAGCAGTTTTAGAAGTTTGGACTTTACGTTGTAGCCCTTTGTTGGCTACTTTAATCACAAAAAACAATGGTGCTAATCACACAACAATGCTAGGTGCCATATGGCATCTAGCTACATGGCACAAAGGTGGTTCCCCTGATGATTACAAGCATAGGAACCACATTTAGTGCCAATTAGCACCATTTGTTTTTTGTGTGTATTATCGAAATGCGTCGGAAAACAAAAAGAATTTAAATGTTGTCCGATACCAGTGGGTATTAATGGGTCAGCTTTGGTTGAGAATTGATTTAATAGAAATTTCACCTAACTTCTTGAAGACTCCATTGAACTTTGAAGATCTAAGTTGACCACCTGGACCTGTGCAGAACTCTCCTTGAGGACGTTCTTCATCTTCTGGGTAAAAACAAACAAATAAAACAAACAAAAAAATACCCTCTTGGGTATTACCACTGTTACATCATTGAGCTGGAAAAAAAATGTTTTGCAAAACATTTCAACTTGTTCATTTGACAAACATTCAATTGAAGAACAAACTATAATAACTTAAAGAAACCAACACATATTGAAAATGTCAATGCTAGTACTACTACTACTTCATTTCACATCCAAATGTAAGAATTATTGCAGAAAAATCATTGACTATGCATCACTTAATATATTGTTGATACAGCATTTGGTCCATTTACAAAATCACATTTATTTCATGAAAGCGCTAAAGAGCCGAAGCTAAGCTCTGACTTCAAAACAAACGTGTGAAGAATTTAAGATCTGTATCGTGAAAATGCAGAATGTTGCCGCGGTGGACGAGTAGCTAATCGGTTTATGATTAGACAAGAACATTCAACAGCTGTTTGGATGCGTCAACACGAAACCAAGCTCGACTGATGCAATGATCCAATATGTTCTGACCACGCTTGCGCGGGATTGTTGAAATTCTCAGTATCATCCATGTCTCTCTCTTAAATAAAACACAGTTAAATTAACTGAATTCAACAAATAAGTCATAAATGCGTCACTATACCAGAAATAAATACATACTGGTTTTACAGCAGTGTAAAACCAGCGGTGCAGGACTTCATCTAACCTGTCCTTTAAATAAAAACTATTATAGCTCCGACAATAAAAAGACATTCAAACCTAAAGCGCCAAATCAACTCTATGACAACAAAAGAAGACAACAGATGAACAATCGTGAAAAAGAGACTGAGTGGTCACATCCGCCCAGGCCCTGTGGGTTCCCCCCATTGAACCCCTGAACATTCCTTGGCCCCAAAAATACCAGTCCCATTTGTCCAATTGTTCTGGCTTCTATCTCAAATCTTCCTTCGTGGTAAATAAATGTTTTTTCCAGGTTAGCAAATATAAAAAAGCCAAAACATTTGGACATCACACTTGGCTTTTTCAGTCCAGCTAATTCCTCTCACATCAGAGGAAGTCCAGAGTAAAGTGTTGAGTAGTCTATTGCATGAGCGCCGCGTAGTCGACTAATGTGCTAAGCCACAATAGTCCTCATACAAAACAAACAATTAAGTAAACAATCATTAAAAATTTCAGTCATGAATAGTGTTGTAGCTAGTAATTTCCATTCATGCATCTGTACTAATAATTGGCATCGATTAAGGGAAGCTATGTTGGAAAGTTGTTTCATTTTGGCAGGGAGTAGGACTAGACGTGAAATGCCAAAAATTACTGAAAAGTTAGAGGAAAAGAACGGGGGCATGAAGATATCGCAGCACTTGAAGGAACACGTACTGTACACTGAACAGATCAAATACACAACGGCACGACACTGAACACATGCAATATAAGCAATAATGTGGGAAACAAACATGAGAAGAGAGGCTGTAGGAGTGATACCATTGGCTTAAAAGGGTCATGTGATGCAGCAAAGTGTTAGGGGTAAAGAATTAAAGATGCAAATTACGACAAAAGCAGAAGAGTCCATTTTCTCAATAGAAAAAATACCCCAGCATTATCAAAATTTGATAATTTGGCTACATCCCACCACACACTGTGCCGATAGCATCACTGAGCAGCTGAAATATGTAAATAACTACAGTCTAAGAAATAAAATGTAGAATTTAATTGATAAAGTTAAGGTAACTTTTTCCACATAACTTTGTCAATTAAGTGCAAAACAATATTGGGATTTACGTAATAATGTTTCATTTGATTTAATTCATTTCAACTACAATATTGTCTTGCACTTATTTGACAGTGCTATGTGGAAAAAGTTACCTTAACTTTATCAATTAAATTCAACGTTTTATGCCTAAGAGTGTATGTTTCATTTCTTAGAGTACAGTCTTTTATTATTTACACTATACTGGTGTTTCTACCACACAGCACTGACAGAAAGATAAAGCAATAAAGAAAAGAAGAATAACACAATTTGTTTCTAATAAACATTCAACATGCTTTAAACCCATGCTAAAAAAAACAAAACAAACAAACAAAAAACATACTTTTTTATTTAATTTTTTAAATTTAGTTTGGCTCTCTGAAACAAATAAGCCTCCAACCCTCCCTGATGCATAAATGTGGGTCAGCCAGGGTGGGGGGTGGGGGGGTGATCAGGGTTTTCGGAGAACCAGAGCCAGAGTCCGAAGGGCTTCATTGGGGTTGTCTGCAGTAGTCAGTTATTGGAAAGGGCCAAATGGAAGAGCCAGTCAGAGATTTCAGGATGTGGTCATGGAAGATGGGTCATTCCACATGGCTGCCACGTCTCTGAACCTGTAGGGAATTACAGAAGTAGAAGTAAGATGTATGCAGACTCTGATACTGTACGACTACCTATGACACTCCCTGGATGGGAGACAGTCCAACATAAGGTTTGTTCCACAACCAAAAAGAAGTAAGCCATAGATCTAGCAACCCTTGACCTTACACAGGCTACTTCCCCAGCAAAGGCTGGTACCCATTTAAAGTTGAGTGTTTAGGGACAATATGTTATATGGCTGGGGGGGCCTGGCTGCCGGTTTGTTTCTGTCTTTTGGTTTTCCTCCCAGGTGGCGTGCGTTTGGGACTGAGTGGCTGTGTTGCTGAGGCTGTCAGGACCTCACCCTGATCACCTGCGACTCGTCAGGACTCACAGCTGTGGTGCATCTGGATGGATTGGAACATGTTGGCATTTAAGACTGGAGTGCACAGTGTGTATTTGCCAGAGACTCGACCTTGTGACCAGACGGGTGAGATCGTCGTCTCGGGAGCCATCTCATCAGCAGCGGATGCTGAGAACGTCCAAGTTTGATGCACAGTCTGTGAAAGAGGAGGGGGTGAGGTCTCACGCTCGTCAGCACACTTCCTGAGGTATGTTAGATTTTGTGACTAACAGTTATACAGTCAGTAAATGTGGTGTCCCTCACACCTTATTGTATTGAGCTGTTTGTTAGTCATGTATCGGCTTCCACTGCAGTGGAGTTTTGTGAACTGGATGTTCCATGCCTGCAGGTTGGGAAGCTGATCAGTAATCAAGCCAGGAAGTGTTTGCTGTTTGTACACCTTTAAGTGTTCTGTGTGTAGAGTGTGGACTCACATAATGGTTCCTTCTTTCACAGACTCGGTTTGTTGCGGCCACCTGGGGGGTGTCGGCGGGGTCCTTGGGTCCGAAACAGCTTCTGGCTCCGGACCGTTAGCGCTGCTGGGAGCGCACCACGCCAGGCCGCACCTTTTTGTTATTATATTATCACTGTTATGTATTAAATTCAGTTAGCCTTTGTACCGTGCTCTGCTTATTTCATACTGGGTCCTTCAAACGCTGGTCGGTTCTCCGAGCTGCGTCCGACACATAACACAATACAGACCAATGAATAGTACAACTGCTATCCCACTGAGCTACCAGCTCTGCTAGGCAATCTGAAAGAGGGTAATAACTTATCTTTACCACATATGCTTAACAACAACCTTCATTTGCTAAATTGGCAAACCTTCCATAGACACTTTTTCATAATATGAAACTTTTCTGCCCATTTTCATCAAATAAATAGACTTTATTTATAGTGCTTTTCCATCTGTTTCCAAAGCTTAAAGCACTTTACATGGATGCCTCACATTTACCCATACACACCAAAGTCATGGTGCTGCCATGCAAGGCACTCACTACACACTGGGGGCAACTTGGGGATCAAGGGCCCGTAGTGATTTTCCAGTCTGACGGGTATTTGAACTGAGGATCCTCTGAGTTCAAGGCCGCCGGTTAACCACTAGACCATCACCTGGTGATATTCTAGTTGTTTTTTTGGTGGTCTAATAGAACCACTAAGGGACCACTTTAGTCCCTACTCAAGGGTAGGCACTTTCCAGTGGTACAGGAACTGCTGGGGTTGAAAGAGTTGAGTCATGTAATGAAACAGTCAAACATGCTCCATACTCAGTAGGTAAATCGCGTCTGGGTAACAGCTGTTGACTCAAAACAAGAACTGTTTTATGTTCTGTGTTTTAGAATATTGTGCCTTAAAGAAGGCATAAGTAAATTAATAAGGTAAGAAAGACATTTACAGTATCTTACGTTGTGGTACTTGAAGTACTATGCCCCCTATAAATTCCCTTTAAGGTGGGAATTTGCTTCAGGAACTACAGAGGTCTTGCTCAGAATTGTTCAAAAGTGGTGGTAAAAATGACAACATTAGCAACAATGTTACAATTGTTCACAAGGCAATGATGGGATTCAACTGTTTTGCTATTTGTGTCATGTGGTCCTTTCTTGAGTTAGGGATCGCTGACCTTGCGTTGATGAGGTACTGGGCCAGGCTGATGTTGGCAGGGGTTCCTGTGATGGTGATCTGACGCTCCGATGACCCTTCCATAGCGTTAGCAATTTTGATCTGCGCCCCAGACATCTGACGGATCTCGTTGATTTTGGTTCCCTGGCGTCCGATTATGCAGCCTATTAGCTGGGAAGAAAAATGGGGCGGGACTTAGGATGGCCAGTGCATGAAAGGGATTGGTTGACAAATTTTTGATGGGCAACATGTGACTAAACACTTGTTGCAATTGTCTTTGATGCATCTGAGGAATGACCAGGAATTGTAAATCTTTTAAACATGAATGATGTGCTGTCATATTACTGATGGACAAATTTCTTTTAAAAGATCCACCAACAAGCTTATGTGATCACCCATGTTTTTTTGGTTTGTTTACCTCAACGAAGTATCAGTGGCAAATGTTCAGACCGTCTCTCTGAACATTTGCCACTATATCTCCCAGACCCTTGAGTCCAAAGTAACCACACTTGGCACATGAGTAGTCCCAGTAAGGGGGAACTATCCCCATAACACTAGTGATGGGATTATATCACAGGATCATTGAGCACAAACTCATATTTTTGGCTCATAGAGGCTACATTACTCGAGCTAACGACATAAAATTTTGACATAACCTTGAAGGGTATGGCCTAAGCAGTGGATCACCCCTCTGGGTCTGGTCTGCTTGAGGTTTCTTCCTCATTATCACCAAGGGAGTTTTTCTTCACCACTGTTGCCTGTGTGCTTGCTCAGTGGGGTTGCTAGGGTTAGACCTTACTCATGTGAAGTGCCTTGAGGCAGCTTTGTTGTGATTTGGTGCTATACCAAGAAAATAAATTGAATTGAAGGACTCTGATAGTTCTCAAAAACAGTATGATACTGTATGATAAATCATTCCAAAGTAGGCAGATCTCAACACCTGAATGATCATACGAAAAGGAGATGGGTGAGGGAAGCCACCAAGATACGTGTGACAACTCTGATAATTCGGAGAAACTGTGCATAGTGCAACTTTTGTCTTTTGCATCAGCAGTTTTTACAGCTTCACGTCGGCATAGAACAGAGGAGAACTTTGAAAATAAATCAGATCGAGGCTCAAGTCTCTGAGAAAATTTTCAACTTGTCATGGATGGCAGAGAATACCCTCCAGTTTTCTCAGAATAGAGGATAAAATGCATTGCTAAACAATCTATTATTCATTCATTCATTCATTCATTCATTCATTCATTCATTCATCTTCTACCGCTTAGTCCAATTAAGGGTCGCGGGGGGCTGGAGCCTATCCCAGCAGTCATAGAGCGTGAGGCGGGGTCTGTTTGTGGCCCTGAGACAGACTAGCGTCCTGTCCTGGGTGTACCCCGCCTCACGCTCTATGACAATCTATTATTTATTATCTATTATTCGCAAAACTAGGATTTTACTTTTATTTGAATTTTAAATAAAAATGGTGATGATTTCTTGAAATTTTATTTGATTTAGTATTTTTTAAGGTGCAGTTTATACAGGTGTTTTTAATGAGTTCTGTTATTTTGTCTTTGTGTTCTGAGCAGCATAAAATAAAAATAGTAGTGACACTAGTTTGTCTGTAATGTTCTGCAGAACAAATGTAACAACAACAGCAATAACATCTACAAGGCCTAATATAAAGTGTAGATTAAATGTTCAGATATCAGATTTTTAATACTAGGTAACAGTACCCAAGGGCATGAAAACAGTAACATGACATTTGACTCCAATGACCTTGACCTTCACTCAAATGATTGCCCTCTGGCTGGCCTTACCAGGGTAATTCTAAAATTCAAGTGTGTGCCACATTTGGTTTAAATTGGGTGGAAAATCAGATTGCTTGACTTTGATAGTTTCCAAAATTAATTCCATGAGAGTGGAAATCAGTAAAAGGACCTGGGAGGAGTTGGCCATTAAACAGACAGGCAGACATGACCTTGACCCCCAGTAATTAACCTTTGGCAAATATGCGGCCTCAACTTTACCTAAATTCTGGGTCTTTTAGTGAAGTTTAGGGCTAGTGGCCGGCGATCACCTTAGTACTTCTCTGTTTTTCTTGTTGTTTAATGCTGGCAAATTATACAGTATTTTTTTGTCTTTCTGATGCCTGATTCTGTATTTTTCTCTGTTTAAGGTGCAGCTCCATCCAGAGATGGGAGTTGTGTTCGTGTTGGTGATCCTCCTGTTCTGTGCGTGAATAGCATTTCTTGTATATTTGTCTGTGAATTGTTCTGTAATTTATGTTTGTAGCATGGCCCAAGCAGAGGGTCACCCCTTTGAGTCTGGTCTGCTTGAGGTTTCTTCCTTTCCTTACCACTGTTGCTCTGGGGGTTGGTAAGGTTAGACCTTACCTGTGTGAAGCGCTTTGAGGCAACTCTGTTGTGATTTGGCACTATATAAATGAAAATAAATTGAAACTGAATTGAAATTCAGCTGGATTGGGAATTTCAGAACTTTCCTCCATATGATTTGCACCATTTGGTGCAAATCAGAGTAAAAAAACGTGATTTTTGACCTTTGACCTTTGATCAAAATGATTGACCTATGGTAAATTTGATTTCACCTTTGTGATGTGTGGTGGACACTGGAGTTAAAAATCAAACATTTGACCCCAGTAACCTTGGCCACTGCCAAAACAAGCCCGTTAAGGATAATTCAAGCGTTGAGAACAAATGGATGGACAAATGTTTCTCGGATGACTCCACAATGTCTGGTGCTGAAGGAAATAAGTCCATAAACCTTTTCAGATTATTTATTTATTTATTAATTAATTGAATTAAATATGTGCTGCCTTTAATTCTAGTGTTGTTCTTGGTTGTGTGTGCCAGAAAAGACAAAAACACGTTTCTGGCTGTTGGACATTTGGCATACGGTGACAGATCTACTCACATCATTGGGAATGGAGAGTTCATGAGTACTGGCCTGGTTACTGGCATCCAGACCTGCTGCTGGGGTGAGGACATGGACACAAACATAAGAGGGATAGAAAGAAAAAAAAAAACACAAAATACATAAAATAGTGTTTTTAACCACAGGAAGTCCAGGAGGTTTTCATGTTTGTTGGTCACCAGAGAGAAGAGCCTACAAGCAGCAGCTGGTAACCACAAATGTTTTCAAAAATATACAATTTTATCAGCATTTTGCTATTTGTGTGCTGTTCATATATTTTATGTGCAGTCATTGTTCAGGAAAAAATAAATCACAGCACAGCAGATGCTTCCTTCCTGATTTCCACTTCCTCGCTCCCCAAGTTATCCGAGTGCCTTGTTTATCGCCCACAAAATAGGCAATTATTATATTTTCTAACAATTGTGTAGTCAAATACGCACCTGGCAAAACAAATTTAGTCAATTAGAACCACTAAACCTGAGCACAATGAGGCAACAGCAGCTATTAGAGGATAAGAAACACAGGGATTGTCGGGATTTACAGCTGCATGGTGTGAACGCTTCAATAATAACTTATTCAGCTTTCTGTGTGTGGATATTTCTTTTCTTTTTAATCAGCAGGGACGTATACCATTACAATTTGTAGAAATGTGAGCATGAACATGCTTGTGGCATCCTGAAACTGACACAATTTTCAACATTATATTTTCTTTGTAACATTTAATGTGAAACACACACAGCTAAACAAGTTGGCCATGATTACACCTACTGTTATAATTACATCTACTACATCATCTATACTGAGTAAATGGTAACTGGAATGCATTTATATAGCACTTTTCAATCTGCATCAGACGCTCAAAGCACTTTACACATAATGCCTGACATTCACCCCGATGTCAAGGCACTCACTACACACCAGGAGTAACTAGGGGATTAAGGACCATAAGCCCAGGTTACACATAGACGGTTTTGTCGGCGGGTAGTACGTAGACCGAAGTTCGCGGTAGTGGAAAGGGGTGGAGCATTTCGCCGGCGTTTTGAGCGCCGTACTAGCCGCAAATATGCGGATAAAACACCGCTAAATCCGCCAAATAAAGCGGCGTTTTGACGCCATAGCATCCGGCACACGTCAGGCAACGGGGGTTAATACCCAGTTCTATCCTTTACAATCGCAGGTTAAGACGCGCGTGAGAACGGCGGTGTTCTGCTGCTGCTGATAATGCCCTGTGTACCGCTGGATTTATCCAGGCAAATCCTGCGTTACTCCAGGAACTTTTGCATATAGGCACCACCCCCAGAGTATAATAGGCTGAAGCAGCTGTCACTGCCTTTTATTCTCTTTTCCTTTTCCCCTCCTCAACGTGTTGCTCGTCTCCACTACAGGGCTCTCCTCTGCTTCGGAACCAGACCTCTTGGTAAGTCCTTGCCGCTGCCAATTTTCTTTTAGGAGGCATACTGGAGCCTCTCTGCAAAAATATCTGGAGTTGGCCGCGAGTGAGAGGCCTGCATGCAGCGCGCTAGCGTTTTTATATTGACTGCCGCCTATTGGTCGTTTGGAACGCTGTTAACCGGGAGGTGGCGTTTAGAACGTCGTACTGTCCGCTAGCACCGCCGTTTTGTCTGCCTCTGTCGCCGGTTAAAACGCCTTTGAGGACGCCGATGTGGGCTCTATCGCCGTTTTACACGCCTTTGGTTAGGGATACAATGCCGGCCGCCAATTAAGGCGGTGTAAACTGCGGCACTACAGGAAGGAAGGATGAAATGGCGATTAAAAAGTCAAACGCCGTTGTTCGCGTTGTCTCCGTCGTCACGTGAATTCTCCGGGAGCGCTCCCGGAATTATTCGACATGATGAATAATTTTTTCGACGATTCCCGGTAAAGCCAGAACTAAGCCACGCCCCCTAGTGCCGGCATTGACAACGGCGTTTGATCCTTAAGACGGCCAAAAACTCTTCCAGGATGCTTCCGGGAGCTCTTACCGTCTATGTGTAAACGGGGCCTTAGTGATTTAGTGATTTTCCGGTCACCCTTGGATTTGAACAGAGGATCCTTTGGTCTCAACCCCAACAGCTTAACCACTAGACCATCACCTCCCCTGAGTAGGTGTAATATATATTGATTAATTCATGTATATATTTTTCATCCTGTTTCAACATTTGCAATAAAAATGTCATGATTACATGATGCTTACACATTTAGATTACTACAAATTATATTCATGAACAGTTTAAATTAGTAAAGATCATGAATTGATTACGTGACAGAACAGTTTTTCATGTCCATAACCAGTGTCATGTTTGATGATTTCTGTATCTTATTTCAGATACTGTATTTTTTCATGTTCACAATCAGAGATTCTAGTTTTTTGGGGTTCACTAACTTTCTGGACGTGGAGCTGTTTAAAGCAGTCATCGTGTCATAGATAACGTGAGCCGCAGTTATGTATGCTTGACCATTAATCATCAAAATTCACAGCAGTTAGTGCGACTGCGTATTCTAACATGGCACACTCCGTATCCAGAAATATGGGTATTCCCCAAGAAGTTTCATTGTGTGGTTGGCAATAAAAATAGGAAAAGTCTCAGTGTTTTTAATAATTTTTAATTTGCATACATCTCAGTTTGCACTGAAACATGGTTGCAAAGTTAAAAGCCATTAAAGGTTGTTCAACACTACTTTTAAAAGGCCCTAACGTGATGATCAGTCTCATCCGTACAGTCTTTGGTTAGGTTGGTGACCCCCTGAGATAGAGATTTGAACAAAAGCTCATAATGGTCAGTATTTGTATTTTATATATGGCCCTTGGGGAAGCCAGGTCGAGGCCCCACATTGCAACCTGTGGGGTCCCCCAGGGGTCGGTCCTTGGACCGACCTTATTTTCCATCTATATGCTCCCCTTGGGCCACATCATCAGCAGGCATGGAATATCCTTCCATTGCTATGCTGATGATACTCAGCTCTATGTCAGATTGGACCACACTTCCTCATTTTCCATTCACATTCTCACTGCCTGCCTGGAGGAGATGAGGGCGTGGATGAATGACAATTTTCTCCAGCTAAACAGCACAAAAACTGAAGCCATTCTCATTGGCACTCCACATCAACTGAAATCATCCAAAGTATTTTCATTTTCTGGCCACAACATTCCATTATCAACATCTGTTACAAACTTGGGAGTCCGTTTTGACCCCAACCTTTCATTTGACATCCATATCCAGCATATCTGTAAGACAGGATTCTTTCATCTTAGGAACATTTCCAAACTCCACCCCTCCTTGTCGTTGTCTGATGCTGAGAGGCTGGTCCACGCCTTTGTCTCCTCCAGGCTGGACTATTGTAATGCACTCCTCATCGGGATCTCTGGCAGAAATTTACAACGTCTCCAGTCCATTCAAAACTGTGCTGCCAGGATCCTGATGGGGGTGCCAAAAACTCAACACATTACTTCCATCCTCAACAAACTCCATTGGCTTCCTGTTAGAATCAGGGTGGAATATAAGATCTGCCTCCTGACCTATCAGTGTGTCTACGGCGGTGCACCAGCGTACCTCAAAGAACTTCTGTCCCCCCATGAGCTCATGAGACGCCTCCACTCAAACAACAGTCACCTCCTCCAGGTCCCCAAAACCAAGCTCCACACAATGGGGGACAGAGCCTTTCAGGCAGCAGCACCACGCCTGTGGAATGCCCTGCCCATCCACCTGAGGGCGCCACAGTCAGTGGTCTCTTTTAAATCAAATCTTAAAACGTTTTTATTTCAGAAAGCTTATGAATTATAGTTGCTAATTTTAACTGATTTTTAATTGATCTTGTTTTATTTTTATTGTTGTTGATTGCTGTTTTATGCTTTTTGTTTAACCTCTGTGGCACTTTGAGATTTGTTTACAAATGTAAAGTGCAATATAAATAAAATGTATTATTATTATTATTTGTGATTGACTGATGATGAAGTCACAAAGCAGGGGTCACAAACCCTGTTCCTGCGGAGCCCCTGCCCTGTATGTTTTCCATGTCAACCTACTCAAGTCTCACCTGTTTTTTTTTAAGTGGTGTCTTCCAGCTGTTCATTGGCTGAACACACCTGATAGTTAATCGCCTGGGAGTAGAACAGGGAGAGTTAGAAAACATGCAGGGCAGGTGCCCTCCAGAAACAAGGCTGGTGACCCCTGATATAGTGCATTAGGGGTCTCCATCTCCACATTGCTATTTGCACAACGCACAATCTGAAGGCCTTATGCCTGCAACACTTCCTATGTCCACTCCATTCACCAGATTCCTCCATATTCCACCAGGTGCCGACCCCTCCACCCCCTTCAAATCCACATTGTTGTTTGTCGTGTATTCATCCTGCAGAAGGGGGAAGAATTATACAGTCTGATTGCCACAGGTAGGAAAGGCCTCCTGTGGTGTTCTGTGGTGCATCTCGGTGGTCTCAGTCTGTGGCTGAAGGTGCTCTGACAGGATTTCAGTGTGGCATGCAGGAAGTGGAAGGTGTTTTCCAGGATGCTGAGCAGCTTCCTCGGCATCCTCCTCTCTGACACCACCACCACAGTTACATCTCGTCATAACCATTCCAATGCCCTGCTCGCAATGATACGCATTGACACGCAGTGTTTTCGAATAGGTTGCACAATGTTCATGACTAGTTCACGAAATCAATGCAGCTGTGCACAGTTCACGCACATTTTACAACAGTGTGGTGTGTTTACACTCCAGATTGCGTGCCAGTGCCAGGATCAAATTTGTGCAAATGCCTTGCATGTTCCTCGCTTCTCAGTTCATTTGCAATTTAAATGACATGGGTGCCGGATGTGCATCAGTAGCCAAACTAGCAGCCAGAGGTGGGTAATCCCAGCTTCTGTGAGTAAAAATCCTCCCATATATTGGTTTTAACCTGTGCACAAAAAACAAGTGATTGTACTGATTGGGAATCTACTTGTTTGAAGAGTTGAACTAATTTCTAACACATTTGTGCTCGGCCACATTACTGCATGTTTCACAGATGGAACACAAACACAACGCAGAGTGTATGGGGCTTGTGTTGTGTTCTGCTGCTGTTCTTGGGTGAGTGCAAAACTTCAAAATTTCTTCGAAATTGTGATGCAGTCAAGTAAATGCAGCACATGCAGCACAGTCACAGCATGTGCGCACTCGTGTGTGTGTGTGTGTCCTTCTTCAGCTACAGCTCAGTGTACGCATACAAATATGTCCTAATAACACAGAATTGAGTAACTGTAAAAACTGAAGGATAATAATCTGCAAGATAGAAATCAGATGTCACCATTATTTGCTGTCTGCACTCTTGTGGACCACTGTTCAACCCAAAAGCAAAGTTTTACCTCATCTGGTGCAGGAACATCAGCCAGTGGAATGCTGCTGCAGAACACAGTATCCTGATGATATTTATTGAAATTTTCTGAAATTGCCCCCCACCTTTGGAATTCCCTTCCACCGGATATCCGTAACATTGACTTTCTGGCTATTTTCAAATCATGTCTCAAAACCCACCTGTTCAAGAAAGCCTATTCACCATGAGCTCCACTCATTCACTGCATAACTTTTGTCTTGTTTTAAATTGTTATGTAATTTATTTTAACTGGTACATGTCCTTTTAAGTTCATTCATTCTAATTTGTTTATTGTTATGCTTTTATATCTGCTTATTTCTGCATTGTAATGTGTCCTTGAGTTTTTTGAAAGGCGCCTATAAATGGAATGTATTATTATTATTATTATTATTATTTGAAGAAAGTCCTATACGTATGTCAGGTTCTTGGATTGTTGGGTTGTTTTTGTGTTCTACCTGTCTCTTGCTCTGTCTTTCTGCTTGGGTTTTCTCTGTCCTGCTTTTTCTTGTCTCGCTCTCTTGGCTCTTGGTGGTGGGTGTCTCTCTGTCTGGCCACAACCTGGTTCTGGGAGCTTCTCCACACACCTGTTCTTGATTTGCAGTTAATCATCTGGGTGCTTTATAAGCCTCACAGTTTGCCTTTGTTCTTCGCCAGATCGATGTGCCTTGTGCCTTCCTTCCAGCCCAGTTCCTGTATTTTTGCCTTGCTCTGTTTGCCTCATTGTTTTTTGACTACCTGCTTGTGTACTTCGACCGTGCCTTTTTGCCTGATGTTTTCGATACTGTTGCTCTGCTTGGACTGCCTTTCTGTGTACTGACCCCAGCCTGTTTACCCAGTAAATGCTCTTACTCCACTGAGCTGTGTTCCTGCATCCTGCATTTGCATCCAGCCTGTCCTGCCTACCGAACCTGATACTATATAGGCCCCCAAAGCCCGTTGGTGCTCATGATTATATCCAGCTTCTGTAGCATGTAGTGGATTAGAGTTTATGACTCCCCCTGGACGGGGCACCAGTCCTACATGGGGCTAATTCAAGAACCTTTTTGTCATTGGGTGGACTGAGACAAGGTAGATTATCTTGTCTAAGAACACAAAAAGGTAGCACAAGCAGGATTTGAACCCAGGTCTACACATTGGCAGGTCAGATCCTTATCCACTCAGCTACTTTCTCTCCATTTTATATGATGTAAAAAAAATGCAAATAACCTGGTTCACTGCCCTCATGTAATTCTTGAATATGTTTCTCAAAGGCGGCATACAGAAGAACACATTGGAGCCCAGGATCAGATCTTCTTTCTCCTCATCTTTCTCTGTGCCAGGCATCCACTCCTGCATTGTGGTCTATTTGGTAGAAACTAATATTACAAAAATGACAATGAACTGTGATAAATCCACTGATTTGCAGAAAAAAAACAGCAACACGCCTGATTGCAAAGCAGAACCATGAATTTCAAAATGTCTAACCCTAACACTGTCTGCACCTGTGCTGCATGCGCTTAACTTGCAGTTGTGTAAAAACATCGTATTGCGTATGGTATGTCCGGTTCAAGATAGGGCCCGAAGTGGCTACTGACTCCTACGTCAAACACAAAATACCTACAAGCTGTCACTTTGAAACTCAGTCGAAACAAAAATCTTCCAGAAAGTCAAAGGGAAACTAAAAGAACAAGCACAAAAAAAGCCCCTCAACAAAAACAAGAGCAGACCACCAGCAGGCCATGTCGATGGCAGCACACCACACAGACCAGTAGGAGGAGAACGATGAGAAGAAGAGAAAGAGAAAAAGAAAAAAAGGAGGAAGAGAATGTGTTTGTTTCTACAGGTAAAAACAAGAGAAGGAGCTTTGGTAAACAGGGTCGTCGTGTAGGTGGGTACGTACCAGGGAAGGCAGGGGTGGTCTGTCCGAGGGGGGTAAAGGGGGTTTGCTGCATAGCCAACTGGTGGAGCTTGCTCAACTGCTGAGGGGGGGAGGAGGAGGACAGCAGAGCTATAAGGTCATTATTAATAACACAGTCACGCGCACACACACGCACACACAGACAGGCCTGTCAGAAATGCTACAAGAGAAGAGAAAGGATCTGAGGAAGAGCAACAATGCAGACAAAAATGAAGAGCAAGAAGCAGAAACAGAGAGAGAGCCAACTCATCGAGGACTTGGTCTCAGATCAGGCATCAGTGTTCATTATTTGGATGTGAAACCCCACTTCACCGTGTGCACATCTTTAACGTTTTTGTGCATGTAGCCGAGTGGGCGGCTGCAGGATTTTATAGACAGGGTGGCCAAGGCAGCCTGGGCTGGTTTGCAGCTCCCCATTACTAAAATAATCCATCTACCCGACAGGTGGATGGATTAAACAGCATGATTATGGCACAGATGTATCCTGGACTGACCACGATAAAGGCAACAGCTGAATTACTCACAAAGATGGATTTTAACAAATTTGTGAGCAAAATTCAATTTGTGTGTACTGAAGGAATCTTAGCTGTTTTGCTTCAATGCATGAAACATGGGACCCCCTTCCACCCCCCAAAATGTTGCATTCATATTTTTTGTGTTTTGATAATTCTGAGGCTGATCTGCTTTTTCATGTCTGCTGCACTGCAGGCCAAGTCACATGAGCTTTAACACCAAGCGGAGTGCAGGTAAAGTCAGAAGAGACAGAACAGACAGGAAGTGCAACACAGAAAGAAATCTGTATTAATATTAACATATAATATTAATAAGAATGGAGGGTGAGTAAGAGTGCAGAAGTGAGAGAGAGAGGTTTGGAGAGTGCGGCGCAGACTGCCGGACAGGGTGAGCACTCACATCTGGATGTGGGATGGCATATTGTCCTTGAATGGTATAAGCCTGCAAACATTAAAAGAAGAGCTCATTATGAGTTCAGACAAGCTCACAAAATGTTCAACTGTGGGGAAAAAACATGCAAACCCCCCCCTGATGTTTGAAATAATAAAATCAAGACACTATGAACACAATTACATTATATTTATGCAATTTTACAAATTAGCATTAGCTGCTCTCACATTTTCTCAAATGTATTTATGCAAAGCTGCAAGAAAGGTCATGCACTATAGAGTCTGTCAATGCCAGTTTACAGTTCATCAATCAGATCCAGTTGAACTAAATTAAAACGGGAGACAGTGAGGAGGTGATGGGAGGTGGAGGCGAGCAACCCTCAGAGGAATCATATCACTTGACCTCTTGCATGTGAGGTTTTCGGGGCCACAGAGGTCAGAACTGAGTGGAATTTTATTTAACTGGAGCTTCACCATAACAAGGTGAAAAAATAAAATGTCAACCATGGGTCCGAGCTCACTGCAGTCATTTATCTTCCAGTTTATCGAATTTTATGGATCAAATAAAATTAAAATTTGAGCACCATTTCTCTGTATCTTCACCATAGGTCTTTTGTCTGATTTCCACCAAACTTGCTATGTGGGTGAAGGTCAACCCCAGATTTGCCCTTAAAGGTCAAAATTTAGATTTTTCACTCTGATGTCCAACAAAAGTGGCACACATATGTAGGTAGGTTCAGGAATTGTGAATGTGAGACCAATTTGACCATAGGATGAATCACTGGGGTCAGATGCCTTTGAGGTCAGACGTCAAAATTTAAATTTTTCTCACATTTTTACCAAACAAGGCACATATGGAAATTAAATGGAATTACCAGCAAGGTCAAGGTTGTCAAGGTTCAGTCATTGGGGTCAAATTCATGTCCTTTTGTTGCTCTGTGCCTCCAAGGTCCTTTTGCTGATGTCCATCAGTCCTATATGTTATTGAAGGTTGACCCTGAAATTGCCCTTAAAAATTAATTGTGGCAAAGGTCAAGCTCAAGGAATTTGATATTCAGTAGGTTTTACCAAATGTGGCATACACTTAGGTGGATTCCAGCCTTTCCTTGGCAAAGTCAGCCAGAGGTCAATCATTTGGGTGAAGATGTCCAGATATCCTATTGCAATTCCCCAAGTGGATGTTTAATTATTTCACTGCAATTTCCTACATAAAATTCTAAATAGAACTATATTTAGAATCTAATGGACAAACCATATATGAATATTTTATCCACCTGTCAACTTCTACATTAACTGATGAGAATATCAAATTAGTGTATGCTTGAAAAAGGTTCATTCCTTTGCTTTAAAATGAATCTCATGATTAATACCAAGAAGATCAGAGAAGATCAGGAGCTGTGTTCCCAAACTGTTTTCTGTATTTTGGCCTGAAATGCTGCTCTGGAGGTACAGACATCCCTCCTCTCGCTAGTAAAATCCACAGAAGGAGAATGAGGGCTAAAAAGTGACATATCGTTTGTTCATGACATTAGAAATTTATTAAAAATCAATAACTCTTACAATAGAAAAATCTTAAAATTTGACTAAATTGTTCTTGGAATGTTTACTGAATGTTTACTTTGGAATGTTTTCACTTTATATAGGCTTTGAAGAATTACATCAAAACTACTTCACAGATTCTCACCAAATTTGCATCACAGATAGATATTAGGGCATGAAAGACTCCACTGAATTTGGGAGCTGATCTGCATTCTGGATCAAGTTCTCACTCTATATAGGCTTTGAAGGATTACATCAAAACTACTTCACAGATTCTCACCAAATTTGCACCACAGATACATATTAGGCCATTGAAGACCCCCTTAATCTTTGGAGGTGATCTGGAGCCGGATCCAGATTCTGGATCAAGTTTCACTTTATAGGTTTTTGAAAAACTGTTGTTGTTGTCCATTCGGCTGCTCTGTTGTTTTGTTCGGGGTCGCCACAGCGGATAGATCCGCATTAGTACTTGGCACAAGTTTTACGCCGGATGCCCTTCTTGACGCAACTCCAGTGTCACCCGGAGAAACACACACAGCCGCTGGTGTTCCAAAGAAGTCTCCCATCCAAGTACTAACCAGATGCCGCACTGCTTAGCTTCTGAGATCTGACGGGATCAGGCTGACACAGAGCAGACCAGCTGCTGGATTATGTGAAAACTACTTCATGCATTCTAACCAAATTTGCATCACAGATAGATATTAGGGCATGAAAGACTCCACTGAATTTGGGAGGTGATCTGCATTCTGGATCAGGATCTCACTTTATATAGGCTTTGAAGGATTATGTCAAAACTACTTCATGGATTCTCACCAAATTTACACCACAGATACATATTAGGGCATGGAAGACGCCATTGAATTTTGGAGGTGATCCGGATCTGGATTGGTGGATGTCAGAGATCTCTGGTTGCTCTTGTTTGGTTTTATTTTTTAAAGAAAATTCTCAGAGAGTGACCTGGGAATTTTTTTTTCCTTCAAAAATTGGTTTATTTCACATGTAATGACCCATTTTTCCTAACAGACAAACTGTCCAAACTTCCCAAATGACTGATGGATTCCTCTGATAAAAACTCAAGTCAACTCAAAACTCATCCATTAAGTGGTAAGAATAAAGCTGATTGTCCCAGTTCTGGTGTGAGTGGTTGGGGATTATGGGTAGTGGTGAGGTCAACAGTGATGGTCTCATGCTTGTTTGGACATAAGTGGGGAAGTGAGGGGTGGTGGGGGGTAGAAGCAAGTAAAACCTGGTGTGACACTAACAGGCAGTGGCTGGTGTTGCAGTAAGAGGCTGAGGTTGGCTGTGGACGCCCCCAGTGGGTCCGCTCTTACCTGGCCACCTGAAAAAATGACAGGGGTGGAGGCAGGCTTGGGGCGGTAGGGGATAGTGGCACCTTTCGGTGGGGACTGAGAAGATCACAGGAGAGAGTGGGGGCGGGGAGGGGAAAAGGGATGAGATGTGGAGAAGAGTGTTAAAGACAGAAAAACAAGAGAGAGAGAGGGAGAGAGGGGGGCCGTGTCTTAGGGGAGACACACAAAAGTGCTCGTCACTGTGTTCATGCTGACATTAAAACTGTGGTTCAGTGCACTAAAATCAGATTTTACCTGTCACAAGTGTCACTTTCAACTGGATAATGATGACTCAACACATCTAAAACACTTTGAGTCCACAGTCTATAGACTTACAGTCATGTCACAAATCTCCTAGCATCCATGGCCCGTGCCATCATGAAGTCCCACTGAAGAAACGGCTGTGCATAGACAATTAAAATTAATGGTGCAAGAAAAAAAGGGAAGTCTAAAGAGTATCAAGTAGAAATAGTCACTTTTTTAAATGTTATTTTGTTGGAAGTTTGAGGAGATTAGTAAAACTGTGCATTTATCGAAAGTGCATACAATAGCCAAGCAGGAAATGGGTGATTGCATTTTCCTGGAAGCCACCATGGTGGCCATCTTGGGTTTGTAAAACTGCCATCTTAAAGAGGAGTTTTCCTAATATCTCAATATCTCTTCTATATGACCCACGATCTAGAGTCTTGTAGCTAAATAGACATTTTCCGGGCCAGCGAATCCAGTGGAGCTAATTACAAAAATATACGTGTGTTGCTTCCTGAGCCAGTCTCTCTACACTAAGTTGGCTGAGCTGTGGTGACTTGCTCATGCTGTTCTAATACCTGCAGATGTAAAGCAAAGAGAAAGACCACATTAGTTACACATGGATATATATTTGTATTGGTTCAGGTAACCCTGTTGCAAGAGAGTTCATCCAAAAATCATCCAAGGGAAAACAAAGCATGCCCTTAGTGTGACATTAGATTTGGATGGCGTATATCATCCTCTGATCATATACAGCATCTGTAGCAGAAGTGATTTGGCCCAGACTTTGTACACTCGTCTGCGGCAAGATGGCGCCGTTGTATGTGGCCTGCCGTCGGCACTCGCTTCTTTTAGTGTCGTTTTTATTGTTTTTACACTTTGTTGCATGGAATGTGTCACCGCTCCTGGTGTATGATCACCAGACTCTTAACAGCGTTCGGGCTTCGCTGGAGAATTTCGCTGTTCCTGGCTCGGGCGGACGGCTTATCTTCTAATGTCTACTCCACTTTTGAACTTCAGTTGTTTGTGATGGAGTTCGACTGTCCTGTGCTCTGTGCTGTTGTTTATCGTCCACCAAAATTTAATAAGGATTTTATTCAGGAGTTTTCTGAGTTTCTGGCAGATTTTATCCCAAAATATGACAAATCTTTGGGCTGTGGTGATTTTAATATTCATATCTGTTGTCCTTCTAATCAGCTGGCTGATGATTTTAAAAGCCTCCTGAACTCTTTTGGTCTAACACAAGTTGTGGATGGACCAACACATAATCTTGGACACACCTTGGACCTGGTTATTTCTTTTGGGCTCTCAGTTTCACTTAAGGACATATCAGACATTGCTATTTCAGATCACTTTCCTGTTAGTTTTGAATTTATTGCTCCTCCATCTGCTAGTAAGCCACTTGTTCCTGTCTCTCGCCGCCGTTTGGTCACCTCCTCGACAGCGAGGGACTTTGCTGCTGCCTTCATGGACTCTCAGTTTTATGCCATGAATGGACTGGTTTCTCCATTACTCCCAGATAACATCCTCTCTTCTTTCCACTCTACATGCACAGTAATTTTGGACTCTGTTGCACCGATGCGCTGCAAATCCAGGAAATCAAAATCCGACCCCTGGTTAAATGCCACGACCCGTGCCCTCAGGCAACGCTGCAGACGGGCGGAGAGAAAATGGAAAAAGGACAAACTACAGGTGTCTCTGGGTTTTCTGAGGGACAGTCTGACTGACTATCAGAAGGCTGTGAAGGAGGCAAAGCACAATATCTGTCTCATATTATTTCGAGCAGTTGTCATCGTCCCAGTGTGTTATTTCAGACTATAAACTCAGTTGTAAATCCACACACCTCTGTTTTGTTGGACGCTACAACCACAACCTCTGAGGAGTTTCTTCAGTTTTTTATTGATAAGGTTTCATCAGTCAGACAGAACGCTGATCAGAACTGTAATGTTGAGTTGTCTGCTCCTCGTGCACATTCTGCTGTGCTCGAACAGTTTGAGCCCATTTCTTTTGCATCTCTCGCTGATGTAAAACACATAAAATCTACAAGTTGTCCTTTTGATGTTGTTCCAGCTAAGGTGCTGAAGGAGGCTTTTAATACTGTTGGGGCGGGTCTCCTAACTTTTATCAATGCTTGCCTTAGATCAGGGTCTGTTCCAGCTGCTTTTAAACATGCTGTGGTTCGACCTCTTCTTAAAAAACCTCACCTGGACTCATCAGTTTTATCCAATTTTAGACCTGTGTCTCATCTGCCATTTCTATCTAAGGTTTTAGAAAAGGTTGTCTTTTTACAGTTACAATCATTTTTAGAAGACAATCTCATCCTTGAAAAATTCCAGTCTGGGTTTAGATCGCGACACAGCACTGAGTCAGCACTTTTAAAAGTTCATAATGATATTACTCTGTCGGTGGATGCAGGGAATCCTGCTGTGCTGGTTCTGTTGGACCTCACAGCAGCCTTTGATACTGTGGATCACACAGTACTTGTTTCCCGGTTGGAACATTTTATTGGCATTCATGGTATTGCACTTAAGTGGTTTAGATCATATTTGGCTGAAAGGAGCTTTTCTGTCATGATTGGGGACCTTTCCTCATCAACTGCTCCTCTGTGCTGTGGAGTGCCGCAGGGATCTGTCCTTGGGCCGATTCTATTTTCTTTGTACATTCTGCCATTGGGGTCAATTATAACCCAGCACAACCTGCCCTTTCATTGTTATGCAGATGATCTGCAAATCTATCTGCCTGTGAGGACTAATGGGAGTGATGCTTTGTCATCATTATTTAATTGTATTCGTGATGTAATGCAGTGGCTGTCCCAAAACTTCCTTTACCTGAATGATGGTAAAACTGAGATCATGGTGTTTGAGCGCACTGGCATACCAAATGTGGTAACACCAAATTTTGGTGCTTTGGCTAACTATGTAAAACCAGCTGTCAAGAATTTGGGAGTGATATTTGACAGCTGTTTGAGGTTCGATCAACAGATAAATTCTGTTGTCAAAGCTAGTTTTTTCCAACTTCACCTTTTGGCTAAAATAAAGCACTTTCTCAGTAGACGTGATCTTGAGACGGCCATTCATGCTTTCATCAGCTCCAGACTTGATTATTGTAATGCACTTTATTCGGGCATTAATCAGTCGTCTCTTGCACGTCTCCAGTTGGTGCAGAATGCTGCTGCTCGTCTTTTGACAAACACTTTTAGACGTGAGCATATTATGCCCGTCCTGTACTCACTCCACTGGCTTCCAGTTCGTTTTAGAATTGATTTTAAAATTTTAATGTTTGTTTTTAAAGCTATTTATGGCCTTGCACCTCCCTACTTGTCTGAAATTTTAACTTTGCGCACCTACAGTAGGACATTAAGGGCGTCTGGCCAGCTTTACTTAGATGTTCCAAGGTCAAGATATAAACGCTGGGGTGATCATGCTTTCGCGGTAGCTGGCCCCAGACTGTGGAATGAGCTACCTCTTGAGTTACGTACTATTCCTGACCTAGCACTTTTTAAATCTAAGTTAAAGACTTATTTATTTAAACTGGCTTTTAACACTTAGTGGGGAGGTGACATGTTCTGTTATTTTTATGTTCTTTTTTATGTGTTGTTTTAAAATTTTATTTTATATGTGTTTTATTTTTGTAAATTTGTGTTTTTAATGTTAAGCACTTTGGACACCAGTCGGTGCTGTAAAGCGCTTTATAAATAAATGTTGATTGATTGATTGATTTGTCTAAGACTGCAAGAGAAGCTCAGCTTCCCCTAAAATGTCAAAAATTAAATGGCCAAATATGTACAGTTGTGTTAACATTTCATTGACTATAATTGCATTAGAACACATTCATCTCGAAGACAAGTTCATTCAGAATCAGCAACTTATCACAAATCAACTGACTTGATTTTGTTAACTTCTCATACATTCCCATAGCGTCAATGCCATAGATGTTAAGAAATCTTTTTTTTTATATGGTCTATATGTAACGGAGGCCAGCAGGTGTCGCTGTGCAGATGTAGTTAGTAAACCTCACTCCCAACAGCTCAAAAGGATTCTCTGGTCACAAGGCCAGTGCCCTGGGTTTTAGCCTTCTGCTTAGAGAATCTGACTCCCATGCCGGAGCTCGTGAGTTCGTGTCCCGAGGGGAGCGAATGGGCGGAGTCATAACAACACAACGCAGAGTGCAGCCGCTACATATAGTCAATGCATTCCACGTAGAAGCTGAGCATCCATTGGAGGATCAGTTGAAAGACTAAGTCCCGTTTTCATTGACAGCTAATTTGAGGTATACTACACTGTCACGTAATGATTGGGAGCTCAGTCTCATTGTGGGTTTTGCAAGTGAAGTCGAAAGACAAACTGCAACCCATTTCTTGGTATTTGCTTGGTGAAATTACTTGACCATTTCCATTGTTCATTCTTACACCTTAAATAAAAGACTCTCATATAATTTCTTTAAGTTTAACATAATTTCAACATTTCCTTGTTCGAATTTAATATCGTTTCGTTAGTTCGTTCAATCAATCATTCATGCTGTCGATTAAGTCGGAGTGAACTAGCCAGCTAGCAAGGTGCACACATGATGGCAGGCAACACTAATATTGTTGATCTGATTTTAGCAAAGCCATCTGATAGTCTTCCAAAGAGGGGCAGATCAACACCTAACATTGAATTGGTGCAAAAAGCAGGGAAAAGTAAAAGGTCTTTTCAAGCTCTCCTGGTATGATGAAGTTAGCTGGCTGACTGGAAGTGCTATAACAAAGAAAATTTACTGTTGGCTACGCCTCTTGATGAAACTATCTCAGGGATGTCTTGTGTACGTTGATTCAGGGAGACTGAGATCTGAACTTCAAGTCCTGTATTCAGGACTTGCAGGGTAACAAGGGAAAGCTGTGTGATTTCTTGTTTTTTCTAAAAGAGATGGAGTTGGACAGAGTAATGCTTCAGCTGTGGACAGAGCAATGCTTCAGCTGTACAAACTGTTATCATTAGTGGCAACAACTGGAGCTACATCTACTGGCGTAGAAGGGAGCTTCTCCTGTTTAAAAAGGCTTAAGTCTTACACCCACAACACAACGGGTCAAGGCCATCTGCTGGCCATTGAGAGGACACTGGTCAAGTCCCTGGAAAAGACGCCTACTTGGAACAATTCGGCTTCGCCCAATTGAGATTTCAAATCCCACAAAATCATACAACAGCATTAACATCGCAACATAAAACTCTTTGTATACTGTGCCTAAAACTCTTGTGAATATATTATCTGGGTTTTTAGATGTTGTTATTGTGTTTGTTTTATGTAAACATGCAAGAAGCTCAAGTTGTTTCTCCGTTATTTTCAGTGGTAATTGCTGTGAGCTGCGATCGCTTCCTGTTCATGTCATTCTGGGGGAAAATGAAGTTTGCTCTTTAATGTCCTGATTATTGTCCTTTAAAGCACTGTTTGTCCAATTTGTTCCAGAGTAATATATATAAGATGTCTGAAATTTGGTTTGCGTTTATTAAATTCCACGTAGGTTAAACGTAGCAGACACGGATTATTTGGAGTATTTGTTTTAGCAAGTTTTCAGGGTTTCTTTTATGAAAAGCATAAAAATTACATTTTAGTAGCAAAATGATCATTTGCAATAGTCGTCATGTGGATTCTCTATGTTGTTTTGACTACAGCGATTCTCTGGCATGCAAGGGATTATGGGATATCTCAATAGTGCGAATAGGGTCACAGACCATTTTCTTGAAAAGGAACGGAGGGAAGAATTTACGTATAAATAAATGGACAAATTTTATGATATAAGCCAACAATAAGCGTCCCCTCTTTGAAAGACCAGCAGCCACCACTGATCTGTAGCATTCAGGTTCTTGTCCTGGAATCAGAATTGTAGACCAAGTAACCTTGAAGACCAAGATATTAAAAAGACATCATTTTAGTCATCCACACTCAAAAATTAAAGATGGCACAGATAAATATAAGAAATGTAACAAATCTAAGTTGTTGCCATGATGGTCTCTGGGAAAATGGAACTATCAAGTTCATGATTAGGTACTGTATGCACTTTTCAAAAAAGTAGTTTTGCAAATCTCTACAAAATCACAAGGACATCTCATACCTGAACATTGTGAAACTGACTAAGATGAGAGTTTCAAAACTTTGATATGAATTAATGAATATCACCAACAAGTATCAGACAAGGCGGGTAGATACTTAGGTTTGGGAGATGAGAATGGACCATAGGTCTATCTGTTTGGTTATCAGTCAGGATCCAGTGCATTCCCATGAAGTGTTGGATGCTGCAACATCACCTGACCTGATCCTGGCTTTTGAGTCCTGATTTAAGCAAATCTGGCTGGTGAACCAAATCTGCCTCAAACATTTTACTTTCATCTTGTTGATCACCTTCTTTAATATTGCAAGATGGTTGTTTTTCTTTTCACCTGGAAGCACAATGTTCAGTGTATGTACTCTGTGATTACACCTGTTTTGAATGGTTTAAATCCTACTTTGTTAAAGTTACAGCAACTCTTATAAACAATCTTAACTGAAAACCTTTGGTTGTACTTTCATTTGGGGCCATCTCTTGTGGCACATGCACTACAACACATAGTACACAAGTACTTATCATTTGCAATATTCTCCAAAAACAGTGGGGCTCAGTACTAACAAAGCATGGAATGCAATAGACAGAAAATACCCACTGAAGGTGTTGAAGTTGCCATCACTGCCTTTTGATCAAAGAGGGTCAGTGACAGTGTAAACAAACAGCTGAATCCTGTCAGTAATGTTTCTGATGCTACATCTGTCAAGCTAATGAGCAAACTGTTTACAGGAAAACAACAAAGTTAGCTGTTCAGATCTGTTCAAAGCCACTGTTGAAGGATTCCATCAGAGCTGGCATATATATGTAGAGCACCTCACTGCTGATTGTGAGGAGAATTATTAAAATGATGGCACAAGCATCAAACTTGGCAAGAACATTCATATTTGGGTACTGTTAGATATATTTGTGTGTTCAATTATGTTTCTCTTTATTTGTTTTCTGTACCTATACTGGTATTAAAGTAGTTATTTTACTTAGGATTCTAGTCTTAGTTTTCACTCTTATTCTTACTTTTCTTTGTTCTCTGTTGGTATGTGCAGATAGAACCGGAGTTAACCAGCTTCTACCATTTAGGACAAAGAGAGTTAGGTTACAATTATAAATCATATGTCTCCCTTTATTGCGCGGGTCTCGGGCAGGGGGTTGGACCTCCCTTGAATGCTCACGGTGGCCAATAAGAGAAGGATTTTGTGAAATAAGGAATGTCAGAGTTTGAATTTTGTTAGTTTTGTATTATCAGGGTTTTGGTTTGTTTATTCTCTTGGGATTTTTCTGCTTGGGTCTGTCTGTCTCTTTTTTCTTGTATTTCTCTTGGTTCTTGGTGATGGGTGTTTCTCTCTCTCTGTCCGGCCATGCCTTGCTTATGGTACTTTCCATGTGCACCTGTTCCTGATTTACTGATTACCACCTGGGGTTTTATAAGGTCACTGGGTGTTTTTTTTCCTTGCCAGTTTGTCGTGCCTTGTGCCTTCATTCTAGCTCTGTACCTGCGTTCTTGTTCCTGCCTTCCTCATAGTATGTACCTAACCTCCTGCCTGTTGCCTTGACCACTCTATTTTGCCTGATAATTTCTGTACTGCTGCTTTTGTTGGACTGCCTACTCCTGTACCAACCACTGCTATCCACTTCAGTAAAGTTTACTAAAAATCAGAGCTGTCTGCTGGAGCTGTGCATTCATGTCCTACCATTCCTGAGCATTCCGCCTGTCAAGGTCCACCTATGTCATGCATATGTAATTCTGTATAAAAACTGTTTGTGTCCATTTTTCAGGGTTCTGTAGGGGCAGATCTCGTTTGTGAGAGAAGTTCCTGCAGAATCCAGGCCTGAGATTTTTCATTGTGACTTTGAATAAATTTAAAAGTGCGGAATAACTTGAGTTTGTACTTTGTGAGGGGCAGTGTTACAGAAAGAACCAGGGTGAAATAACAGCACTCTTCAAAATTAGCTGATGAGCTAAGCAAAAATCCAAAATGGCTGCCTACACCATTGGCAAAAATCAAAATTCAAAATATTTCATGAATGAAACAACAAATTTGAATGATTACAGTTTCTATTTATATAGGGTTTTTTTTTTTTTGTATTCTCAAACAGATCTACTCAGCTTGGGACTCCAGCAAGGACAGTCGCATTCCTCCCCCTCTCCTCTCCTCCTTTCTGCTCTCTATCTCTGCTCCAACCTTCAAAGTCCGAGCTTCACCAGACTGAATTTTTCAAATTATGATTTGGATTATCTATGGAATTGATCAGCTGGTCTCTCAACGCCATTGACACCATTTGTTTTCGACAAGGAGATCAGGGTTTGGGGACCCTGCATGCCCTGATGGAACTTACCCAGCGGGCTTTGATCTCGACGCCTGAGAGAATGGAGTATGACATGCGGCTCCAAAATGTAAAATGAAATGTATATCACAAGGTCCTGTCCACTAAATTTATTGTATTTTATATTGTAACCATGAATGAAGAATATATCGTTTCATGTTAAAATGAAAATTATCCTTTGTATTTTTTGTCTAGTTTTCATGCCAACATTGTGGTATTGTGAGGGAGCATCAGCTACAACATTTTGGTCATGTGGCCCTTTTCTCAGTGCATGATCCAGCACGCAGCTGCCTGAGTGTTGACGAACCTAGTGGCATGAGAAGGCCAAGGGGACACCCATGTTTCACCTGGCTGCAGGAGATAGGTGTTTATTTTAGAGATGGGGGAATGGACCAGTTGTCTGCCTGGGTTGTTGCCATCCAGGACCCAAGACGGTTCCGAGTTATTGTGAATGTGGCAAAGCACAACATCAGCGCATGCTGCCAGACTTGACTTTAATGCTAACTGCACATATTTTTGTACCTGTTCTACTACAGAAAATTAAATGTTAATTTATGCTGAAAAAGTGCTGTGCCATAAATATTTACATATTCTAATTATTTTAGAGACACAAAAAGGTCTCTAAAAGTCAAATCAATTAAATTCATCATCAATCTTCAGAGAAATAGGAAAATTTTATTTTGACTAGGAATTTGGCGAACATCTTGAAATTTGCTGGCCTTCATCAACAACATCTTCGACTTTCACTTGAGTCATCAGAAAAATTTGAAGAATACCTCAGTGTGAATGTTTATGACAGGTTTCATGCTTCTATTGTCATTTGAATGCCGCCCCTCCTTGTTTCATTCCCTAATATGGCTACCCAATCTTGTCAAAACAAACAGTTTTCTTTATCAGACAACTTATCCACCAATCTTGATTTCCGCTTCCTTCCATACCTCAAGCATGACCACACATATCTGTTTGACACACTGGATGATGGCTTCGGGGGCCCCTGAGATGGTCACTGCTCTCTCAGTGGAGTTGGGTAGCATATCACCTGCAACCTGGACCTGTGCTCCTGTGGACTGGAAGTGAAAATGATGCTTATTATATCTGAATCGATTAAGGGAATGCATTCAAAACAAAAAGTCACACATGCTTCAGTTGAGAAACTTGCTGGGAACAGCTTCAAAATCATATCAGAGCACCACAAAGAGTTTTGCGTCAATGGTGTCAACTTCAACGTATCTGAGAACCAACTTCTCAGGTTCTGTCTTCCCAGGAAGACAAGTTCAACCATCAAAAAACTGATTGGAAGTATTGATAATCAGGCTGAATTAGAGCCTACGGTCAAATTACCAAAATTGAAATATGAACATTTTTTTGTCTCATCATTGCAGGTTCAGTCTTACTTGTCAATCTCATGCACTTTCCAATCCAATACATCCAGCTTCACCTCTGTTTCTTTTAGTATCAGCTCTCTGTGCTGTCTGACTGGCTATCTGCAAAAATTAAATAGTCACCCAAAATTCAACCTATAAATGAAAGCTACAGTGAAATAGCATACTCAGGCCTGATTGCATGAAGCATTGCATTACCGTAATGTTTGAAAAATGGCTGACAACTTGATAGTGAGCGCTAATGTTTTAATATAATATTTTGTACATAAGCACTCGGTTTTTCCAGTTTCATGAGCAGAAGTAAATTTATTACGAAGATCCTTTTTTAATGATTCATGATGAGGCATATTCTGGGCTGTAGAATCATGGGCTCAGGGGCCTTGTTTGGCCCCTGGGCCACCAGATTGAGACTGATGCTTTACACATTCGGCATTACGTGGAACTCAAATTCGTGTGGGAGCTGCATAACCATCAATTTGTGTTTTTCAAAGATGGCATAATGTCATAGTCTCATGGTTATACCATTAAAGACATGCATTCACGACTTACTCCAACATGTATGCTGAAAATGTGTTGCTTTTTCAACTCTGTATATGCTACCTCTCTCATTTCTTTGATTTTGGAGCCTCCTTTTCCAATGAGGGAGCCGCACTGGCTGGCTGGAACGACAAGCCTCAGAGTTACAGGCGGTTTGCTGGTGGCTGGACTGTTGCTCATGGAGTTGATTATATCCTGAGGGAGTCAAGACAAAGTTTAATCAGACGATGTGTGCTTTGCAGGATGCACAGTGGAAATCCATCTTGATGCATCAGCACTGCAGAAACCTCACTCCTGTCCATCATCCAGGCTAAAGATATTTAATATATAGGGGGGACGCTCCTGGACCCCTTGTATCTTCAAACAATTGAGAAGAAATAATGAAGTTTAATCTGGTGGGAAACTAAAGTGTTGCATTGGTGCAGCAAGAACTTCATCCTAAAGGTCAGAAATAATATCGCTTCACTGTTTCTGAAAAATTCCAAACCCTGTATTTTGTTATATCTTATTTACTGTCATTGTAATTTCTATCTCGATTTTTAGACTATGTAAAACTTTTTGTTGTGAGACTTGGTGGAAATACAGCATTTTTTATTATTATAATAGAAAGATTTGGGTAGAAATTCATCTCCTGCAGGTTTCTGGCTTTATTTGCTCTGAGTTTCACTGTTGTAACCTCATGGTCATGTTCTCACATCTGTTAGCAGGATTACCCCCCCCCCCCCCCCCCCGCGCTCCCCACCACCCGCAAAGGAGTGGCTTTTACAAAAATTGGAGAGAAGATTGTATCTGACCTGGATGAGAAGCTAATAAGTAAAGGAAAAAGAGGTTAAGATAGGAAACATTTTAACTTTTATTTGCAAGAAAGCTTGGTTAAAAAACAAAATAATAAGAGGTTTCTCCTGGACAAGATGGCATTACATTTCGTACTGGAACAGATTAATGAGTGGAGCCAGGCCATTTATAAAATGTTTTATTCTGTTTTCCAAAAGGTTATTTATTTATTTATTGGGACCAGTTCTTAAATGGTTCTTAAATTCTTAAACATAATAACCTAATGGTGTTTGGGGGGCAGATCTCCATGAAGGGCAAGAATAGATACTTTTTTGTAACATTGCAAAATTGCGTCTGGCCATGGAGACACCTTGAGTCGTGGATGGCAACCACATGGGCATACAAATCTTTCATTTCCACATGTTTAAAACAGTTATCTATCTGTCCCTGCCAGATGAAGTACTGGCGTCCCCTTGTCCTACTCCAGCCACTCCATCATGCATATAGAAAAAAAAAAATACTTATGCATGACTCCTGAAGAGAGGTTTTGCCCTAACCTGGAAAAAAAAAAAAATCCCTATCCCTATATTTGATCCAAAAAGAGGTGGATCAATGACATTTAGACAGACTGGATGATGATGTATGGGCTGTTTTTGGGTGTTATTGGAGGTGTGTGCTCGAATGTATGCCATTCTAGCAATTTTTTATTTTATTTTTTCCCTACATTCCAGTAATTAAAATTCTTGTGTCTGCATTTAGGAATGAGTGCTTTTTTTGGTTCCACAGTTTTGTTATGTTGAGCTTTGGAGACTGTTTGGCTTCTAGCAGCTGAAAGCTTGCTGACACAGCACCCAAATCAAACCACTGGCCTGGTTTCAAAGGGTGCAGCACATTTCTGACCTGCTTAACAAAGACAAGCTTACACTGTCTCCCATTTGAAAATGAGACACTTGTTGCAAACAGTTGATTCTGCATAATGTGGTACTTAAGAAAATTTAAGACTAAATGTTGACATATTACCTCCTCGAACTTGTAGGCTATCATGGCGAAGGCCTTGAAAATGGCATCTGTTGGTCCAGTGATGGTGACTATCCGTTCGGGGCAATTACCCTCTGAGATGTTAATACGGGCACCGCTCTGTGCAGCCAGAGAAATAGACACAACATGAATACACTTTTTCAGAAAGCTAACATTGGTGTTAAAGTTCATAACTAAAAAAAAAAAAAATCAATTTTGACACAGAGGTAAATTTTCATATCTAACTGCATCTGTCGCTTTAAACGGAAACGAGCTGCTTTTGCAACACATGTTCTTTTCTCCGTCACTCTCCCACAAACTGCAGTCACATCACAGAGAGCGCACCTGGACTATCTGGATGTACCTCACTTGTCCACATATCAGCTTCCATGACATATGTCACTAAAGAGCAAAATTTAGCTCATAGAAAGAGTTTCTACATGTACAGTTAAAAAAAATTGTGAGACTTTAACATGAAATCATGCACTTATGTAACTCTGTAACACCAGGTGACTCAGCAACCAATAAGGCGATTTCATAATGTATTATAAATGGTGTTTCTCAACAACAACAACAACAAAAAAACACTATATGAATATTGGTGGAAAGCTTACCTTCTCAAAAACAAAACGAGCTGAAGCATGACATTTTATTACCCTATGATCCTGGAGAAAGCACTAAATAACTTCTAGGATAAACATCACTTCTTTACTTTATATTACCAGTGGGCTTACAATCATCTCTTAGCGTGTTTTTGTTTAGCACGTTTGACAATTTCTTGTTGTACTTTGTTTATTTGATCTATGTTATTGTTTTTATGGCCTGAGCAGTGGGTCCACCTCCCTTAGTCTGGTCTGCTTGTGGTTTCTTCCTCAAAAACACCTGAGGGAGTTTTTCCTTACCACTGTTGAATATATTTTCAGGGGGGGATTGGTAAGGTTAACCCTTACCCTTGTGAAGCACCTTGGGGTGAATTATGTTGTGATTCAGCCCTGTATAATTAAATTGAATTGATTACTTACTGATGATGTCATGTCTGGGAGGGCTTTAAGTTTTAAAGCCATTCACTATAATTCAACAGGACATTAGCAGATGATTTGATTATTTAGTCCATGAGCCTAAAGCCAATTTTGAATGAACTAATACCACTTAAGGATGCCAAACGACACTTACAATCCATCCTCAGTATGTCATGACTGCGCAAATCATACTGAAATGTATAACACATTATTAGTCAAATAATAAAGAATCCAAAACATATGGTTCGGATTATCTAAGAGGTAAAAACAGCAAAAATAGTGACCAAGGTCAGTTTCAATTTCTGCAGGGGTCAAAAGATAAAGATGTTCCAATTTTGGTAAACTGCATTAAATAGTCCAAAATACACCTTTTTCAAATCTTTATGATCAGACAAATTAGGTTACATAACTTTCAGAATGTTTGGAGCACTTCTAGAAGCTGACCCTGTGTAAACTTTCTTTGACCCTATACCTGCTATCCTGGGATTGCCACCATACATTTTGTGTAGGCCATAGTATACCGAGGCTGGATTGCAAGTGTTGTTTATTCCCCTTAAGTGATACGGAAAACCTGCTTGGCCTCTGGATTAACTGCCATGGCAACAAGCATAGATTCTCATGTGTAAAATATGCATTAAGTGATGGGTCTCTGTGTGAGATAAATCACTGCATAGAACAGAAAAAAGGAATGGTTGAATAATTTTTTCCAACAATGTGTGGAAAACATTGCAAGTTTGCACTTGTTTATATTTTTTGTGCAAAATTCAGTTTTGGCACAAAACATATACATTTTAAACCAAAACAAGGTCAGCAATTGTGCCAAATGCTATAATTTTTTTTCCAGCTTCTTCAATAATTCTAAACTTATGATACTCCATTTACATATTTAGCATCACCACAAAATGAATCCATAACCAGCCAACTTCTTGTTTTCTTGTAATAACCATCCTCCCTGAACCTGAATATTTTAGTATTTTTGTTATTGTTAAAACCTGACATGTCCAAACATGATGCCAACCAATTTTCTTGAAATTTAAAAAGGTTTTCTGTCATTTGATAGAAAGTAAATGAGTCCTGAGGTGTTCAAGAGTAATAAGTATTTACTTGCTGGTATGTAGTTTCTGCAGACATTACCTAAAAACACCTGTATGTCATAGACTGAAGAATAAAAGGCAAATTAATTTTTTTTTCTTTTTTTTTGCACAACATGAAAAATGTGGCCTTAGTGCACTTACATCTTCACGCATTTTCTTCACTGTTTCTCCTTTCTGGGAGGAAAAAGAACATCAGTGAGTTGCAGTGTTTGCTGCAGGTGTTTTATTGTTGTGTTCATGATGAATACCTTTCCTATGATGCTTCCAACCTCCTGCAGAAACAAAAAACAAATGTTAGACATACTCATGCCATAGGGCCCTCAGAATGAGCTGTGCATCTCCTCTGACAGATGACTGAGACCAGAGAACCTTCTGGCGTCCCCGTACCTTGCCATGCATCAGCAGCCTGATGGTGAGGGTCACATTCAGTCCGCCTTCTGATTGGACCTTGATGGGTTCCATGTCAGGATTGGATGCAAAGGAAGGGGTGTGGTCACGTGAGAGAGGAAGTCAAGGGCCAATGTAAGTGTAATGGTGCAGTCAGCCAACTGGTTACCTGACAGGTACAGACACACCCACTGAGGTTAGACCGAGTAGATGCCAAGTGTATATGATGACTTCAATAAGCCCATAAATGTGACTCTGTGAGTTCATAGTGGAACAAATATAGAACTCAATGCTAAAGTACCCTCAGCCGTATGAGCATGCAATCAATGAAAGAGTGTGGAGAAAGAATGTGACCTTTTGACCCCTTAGAATAAGTCAAGGTTAGCCATCTTTGAACTTGTGCAAGGTCTCTTTCCCAAGAATTTTCCTTGTGAAATTGAAGACCCTGACAGTAATAGGACTGGAGTTATGCTGAGCACAGACAAACAGACAGACAGACACAACGTCTTTGCAAAACCCGATGGCTGTATTTTGGCCTCGGGTAAAAATAAAATAAGTGATTGGACACGTATTATGATTTGTTGCAGTGTTACATCCAGTATTAATGCACTGCACTGTCAAGCTAACTACTAGCATTAGCCACAGTTAGCATTATTCACAGATAATATCGTCTGCAGCTTCATTTACTTAAAATACAGCCTGTCCAAAATCAAATACGTCTGGTTTAAATAGTGATATGTGGTAATCTAGAAATCCACTAATTTCCAGAAAACTTGCACGTCTTTTGTTTTGTAGTCTTGAAGACAACTGGATGCCTTTGGTACTCTGTCTCTTTGAAGGATACTTGGGTCCCGTTGAATGACATTTTGTCAAACGCACTCCTCTTTTGAAAAAAAAAAACAATTGGCCACTTGACTTTTCAATTGGTTGTCAGGTAGGGGTCAACTGAAGAATTACACAGAGGTCAAAATGAAAAGATGCTCCATTGATATTCAAAAATATTCCACATTATTTGCCTGATCATAAAGATTCCAAAAAGGTATAGTTTGGACTATCTGTGACTGAATTCTATGGAATTATGGGATAAAAACAGCAACAACAGCAATCAAAAGTTAAAGTTGCTCAAATTTTGGTAAAAAGTGATGCAAATTTTTGGTTGGGCTAATAGGATTAATAAATGGAATAGTGTTGACAGTGTTGAATGCTTGGTCTCCAAAGTAAAGGTCAAACAAGGTCTACGTATATTGGATTCTATGACATGTGACATATGTTACTCCGTAACGTGATAAGTAAGGATGATACATGGCCAAAACTATTCCTTCTTAAAACTGTGTTAACTCAACTAGTAATTTGCATCACTTTTTTACCAAAATTGGAGAAACTTTAACTTTTGACCCATGTACAAACTGACTCTGACCTTTGTCACCATTCATGCTGTTTTTATCCCATAACTCCATAGAATTCAGTTACAGAGCATCCAAACTATACCTTTTTGGAATCTTTATGATCATGCAAATAATGTGGCATAGATTTCAATATGATTGGAGCATCTTTTAATTTTGACTCCTGTGTAATTCTTCAGTTGACCTCTACCTGAGCGCCAACTGAAAATTCAAGTGGCCAATCGTTTTTTTTTTTTCAAAAGAGGATTGTCTGAGGACTATTTCTGCTGAATTTGATGCTTTTATCACCATTTGCAGGATTCCGCTCTAAATATTCTCTTATCCACTACACTATTACTTCAGGACACTCTGATGAGGAGTATCACTTGCATTGTGAGGGAATTTCAGTTGCCACACTTTGGCCATGTGACATATTTTACTGGCCATGTTCCAGCACACAGGCGCCTCGGTACCAAGGAGACACCCACGTGTCACCTGGCTGTGGCAGGTGGATGGTCACTGTCAAGAGATGAGGATGGATCAGATGTCTGCCTGGGTGGTTGCCATCCAGGACACAGTGCTGGTTGTGGTGAAGAATGGCACCAGCACCTGCTTCCAGACCTGACTCGAACTTTCTTCATAGTTCTACATTATTCTATCTGTAAAAATCCTACTGTTGTAAAAGATTGAAATAAGAATTTTGCTTGGAGCAACTGTGGTGAGCAGATATCCAAAAACGGAAGGATCCTTGTCACCTCCTTCTTAATGTGCTGAAGTTTCTGTCAGTGGGACAGTGAATCCAAAACTGCTCCTGCACGGATCCCAAAATCAGAAAAAATAAGGAATTTTACATGTGTTCTACCAAACACATAAAGAAAAGACAGCAGGTAACAAAATGATTAATGAATTGATTAATGAAATGATTAATAAATTATGCAAATGTTTGTGCAAAAAAAACATTTTTAATGTTGTTTTGCAAACAAACAAACACAAAAATGATGTTTAAAAAGTAATGCATCTGTTTGAAATGTAAGTGCCTGAAATGTAGGCCAGCATATGCCTCTTGTGTCATGAGACGAGTCATTGAACGCTCAGCAGCATATTTATTTTTATCATGCCTGAACCCATCCACTTCTCTCTGAAAAATGATGTAATTACAAACAGTTTGTACAGTGAACACGAGGGGGCGCGCGAGTCCACAGTCTAGGTGCACACTGCAGTCAAAGCTGCATGATTTTAATCTGCTGCCACTGCAAAGAAAAAACAAAACCCACACACTTCAAACTGGTTTATTTATCACATGCATTTTCAAAGCAGCACAGAAATTTATATTGCAAGATTTCGGATTCTTGCATTTTATGCAGATGACTATTCCAAATGACTTAATTAGAATAAAATCGATCGCAACTGTGAGGCTGCAGCCATTAATTTATTTGACAAAATGAAATGATAAACACTGATGATGACAGATTTGCAAGTTAAATGATAAAAATATGAAAAAAAAAATCAAATGCACTCAGTGGGAATAATTGTGGATTTAATTGTAATAAAGTCATATCAGGCCTGGGAGCAAGCATATGATGCTCCTGGGCTTCTCTGCATTCATGACACCACAGAATGGCCTTGGATCCTGGATGGTAAGCACCCAGGCAGACAACTGGTCCATTTAAACATCTCAAAAATAACCATCTATCTGTCACTGCCAGGTGAAACGTGGTCATCCCCTTGGCTTTCTTCAGCTACTGAGGTCCTCCACAATCAGGCACCTGTGCACAGAGAAACACACCACATGGCCAAAATGTCGAAACTATGCTCCCTCACAATGAAAGTAAGGATCCTCCAAAGAGACCAAGTACCAAAGACATCCAGTCGTCGCCTTAAGTCTCTGGTTAGTGTACAAGTCTCACAACCATACAGCAAAACAGATAACACCAAGACCCTAAGGAGTTGGACCTTCATTCTCCGGCAAAGATATCGACATCGCCGAACACTTCTGTCCAGCGATGTCATGAATCCATAAGCTCTCTTATTTCTAAATAAGTGAATATTTCTTTCCTATTGCTTTAACATTTGTGACTTTTTTCATTTTGCTGTGCACTTTAGTGTATTTTCAGCCCCTCACTGAGATGAGGAAAACAAACATGGAACAACTTCTTTTATCAAGATATCACACATCTGCTGTGTGTCATATTTTCTTTTTCTGATGTATATCTGAGCCCACGGAGTCAGAAATTAGGTTATGTGAAAAGCAAAGCTGCTGGAGCAGCGACCTTGACTTCCAGTCCGATCGCTCACACATCCCTCCTGTGTTCTATGTCCACTCAGCGTTCCA